>NC_064920.1:770098127-770402320 GCF_023897955.1 Schistocerca gregaria
GCTTCTTTTGAAGAATTCTCAGCAGATGCAGTACATCCACAATGGAGATAACTAGCAAAAACCTCTTTCAGTCACCACTAGAATATTGCTCGTCAGTGTGGGGTCTGTACCTGACAGGATTTATGGAGGAAATAGAGAAGGTCCAAATAACAGGTACACGTTTCGTTACAGGTTCATTTAGTACGCGTGGAAGAGTCACACGGGCGCTCAGCCAACTCTACTGGCAGACGCTACAAGAGAGGTGTTCTGCGCCACGCCGTGGTGTACTCATATAGCTTCGAGCGCATACGTTCCTAGAGAAGTCAACCAATATATTGCTTCCTGCCATGTGCTTCTCGGGACAAGATATGAACGTAAAAGCAGAGTGATTCGAGCTCGCAAGGTGGCGTACCAACAATCGTTCTATCCGCGAACCATTCACGACTGGAATGGGAAGGGAGACGTTACTGTGGTACACAAAGTACCCTCCGCCGCAATCCGTAAGGCAGCTTGTAAAGTACAGAGGCAGATGAATGTGTAGATGTCGATTGTTTTTCTTTTTAGGATTCCATACCTCTATCGATGAAACCAGAACGCTTGTAAGATCACTGTCTCGTCCAACTGTCTGTCTGTCCGACTGTTGAAAACCTTTCTTCTAAGGAATAGGTTGACATCAACTTGAGATTTATGTGACACACTAAAGTCTACGGTTCCCTGGCGGTGTAAGGAATTGAAGCTTCTAAGTCAATCCATACAAGAGATACGGCCATATATGATGGTTGTCCAGAAAGTAAGTTCCGATCGGTCACGACATGGAAACCACTGCGAAAATCCGGTAAAGCTTTTTACAGATGTGCTGGGCAGTGTCTCTAGTATGCCCGTATATCGTGTCGCGTCGCTCTTTTCAGTTTTGAGCGAACAGTGAGCATGTAAAGATGCGTAGGGAATGGAATCTCCCGCCAATTATGAGGGCCTCGTTAGAGATTTCGCCTGTGTCATGCAGCCCACATAACACAACTGTCGAGCAGTTCCTTCTTCATGCCAATTCTCGGCATCACACTGCAGGGGCAATGAAGATGCTCCTGCAGTGTCTTGATGAGAAGTGTTTGATCACCCACAATACAGTCCGTAATTGGCTCCCCCTGAGTCTCGTCTCTGCTCACAAGAACCGCTGGCTATGAAGACAAAAATTTTCCGCAGACAACGAGCTGCAGACCAGTGCAGATAACTGACTGAAAGCACAGGCGGCTGCTTTCTATGGCGATGATATTGGGAAGTTGATACAACACTACGACAAAACTCGAAGTTGGAGCGCGCAACTATGTAGAGAAGTAGGAAAGTAGGAGGAAGGTGCACCTAACTGTTGCAAATAAAACGTTTCTGGTTTTCACTGTGGTTTCCATCCGGCGACCGGTTGGAACTTACTTTCTGGAAAATCCTCGTGTCACATATTTTGATACAAACTCACTAATCAAAACCTATGGGATCTGTTGGCCTAGAATCATGAAATTCGGCAAGGAGCAACGTTTCACAGTAAAATTAAACCAAAAAATCCGAAAATTGTTTCTTTGTAACTACATCACACGACAACTTTTATTTGTTATTCCGATTGTCTGTTTGTCCCTCAGTCTATTAAGACACCTTTTCCTCAGCAACGACTAGATGTATCAAGTGCAATTTATTTCACATACTAATGTATATGGTCCCATTAGTAGTGCAAAAGTTAAGTTTCTAAGTTAAGCCAATGCAATCAAAAATATGACCAATTATATCACGTACTTTGATATTCGCAAACTCACTCATTAAAACCTACAGGTTACTATTTGGCAATAAGTAAGATTGCACAGCAAAAGTAACGGAAAAAATACAAAAAATGTTAATTTGTAATTATATCAGAAGAAAAAAGTTTCATTTGTCATATGTTATGCTACTTCAAACTTAAAATTAAGACATTCATAAAAGCACTGGAATTTCCGGGACCGACGCGTTTCCACTATTAATGTCGATAACAGCCAAGAAACGTCGAGGTTCTTGATCCCCGCGTCGATGAACTCTCGATGTACATAACTACGTTTGTACTGAAACTTCAGAGTGGGAGTCCTGCTCGCATCTGGCCAATTTTGATTTTAAGTAGCCTCTCCAACACTACCAGCGGTTCATGAGTTCACCTTAAAAACATTCATTTATTTTCCTTTCGTCCTGTAAATAACGCGTATCGGTGTGGTTTGTTTCGTTGTTATTCTAGGGTGAAAGTGGCTAATGCGTTTCCTTCCCATGTACCCTTTCTTCACCGAAAACGCGACACACGTAAGTTGAGTTGTTTATTCCTACGCTTCCATATAGTTTTGCTTTTTACAGCAGACGGATAGCTTTTAACTCTTTCGTGATCGATGGGATACGTGTGTCCCACTAAATTAATATGTAGTTTTGAGCGTTTGGACGTCTACACTTCTTATCTGTCTATTGCTAGCACGTTACGAGATGTTTTCGGAACTCCGAGAAAAATACCACGGACCGTTGCGTGGTTGTATAAAAGGCTGCGAGCCATCAAATGGTCTGTTTATAGGTGGCTCAGCACGTTTGTTTCACAAAAATCAGATCGAATTACCATCTTCTCCACTCGAAGGATGTCTGTAGTAACCAATTGTGTTTCCTTGCCAGCCGCTGTGGTCGTGCGGTTCTAGGCGCTTCAGTCAGGAACCTCGTGACTGCTACGGTCGCAGGTTCGAATCATGTCTCGGGCATGGATGTGTGTGATGTGCTTAGGTTAGTTAGGTTTAATTAGTTCTAAGTTCTAGGGGACTGATGACCTAAGATGTTAAGTCCGATAGTGCTCAGAGCCATTTGAACCATTTTGTGTTTTCTTATACATCACAGACAGTTTTCTGAAACATTCCTGCATATCACAGTAATACTGTCTGTTGGTACAGAATTTGCATGTAGTAGGATGTATATGCCCCAGAAAATTTGATAGATTATAGAAAACATTGGCGTGTGGTATATCAAAGCCATCTTAAAATGTTATGTTCAAGAATCGTGTGCAATATCTCATGATGTATGTAAAATAAATTTTAATCAGGAAATGGTTAAGTGCGGAGTGCATGATATGTATCTTTAAGTAATTCCATTATTGATGACTTTTTTTGCCATATGGCATCTTAAATATGTAACCCAAAGGGAGCTGAGAAGTCTCAGGTCTGCGGTTGTTTAAAAAGCACAGCTGTGGCGTACCTTTACATCTACATCTACGTGATTACTCTGCTATTCACAATAAAGCGCCTGGCAGAGGGTTCAATGAACCAACTTCAAGCTATCTCTCTACCGTTCCAATCCCGAATGGCGTGCGGGAAAAATGAGCACTTAAATTTTTATGTGTTAGCCCTGTTTTCTCTTATTTTACCATGAAGATTATTTCTCCCAATGTAGGTGGGTGCCAACAGAATGTTTTCGCAACTGTAGGAGAAAATTGGTGTTTGAAATTTCATGAGAAGAACCCGTCGCAACGAAAAATGCCTTTGTTTTAATGATTGCCATTCCAATTCAAGTATCATGTCTGTGACACTGTCTCCCCTACTTCGCAATAACACAAAATGAGCCGCCCTTCTTTGAACTTTTTCAATTATATCTGTCAGTCCCACATGATGTGGATCCCACAGCGCACAGTCGAGAATAGGGATACAAGCGTGGTGTAAGCAGTCTCTTTAGTAGACCTGTTGCACCTTCTAAGTGTTCTTCATGCACAGATGAAATTAATAAAACAGTTAGCTCCTGGGGTTGTAAGCTAGACCACAAAAGAGAGAAACTGGAATAATACTGTAGTGGTAAGATTCAAACAGTGTAAATTCACCGTAAAGAACAGATGAGAAAGGTTGGATATGACTGCTGTGGAAGGCACAAACAAACAGCCTGTTCAACGGATCTGTCGTTCCTCTACCAGCGCTTGCATTTCTCGGGATTCGTGCTGAGAACGCGAGGTGACAAAATGAAGCAGTGGTAAATCTCAGTGGGAGTGTGGCTGCACTCGTATCCGACCAGCTGGAGTGGAAAGGAAGTCAGCGTCATACGACAAGAGGAGACAGACCGCAGTGAATTCCTTCCGAGTAACAGCAGACTAGATGTGCTAATCCGCTGCTTAGCGACCAACTTCTCTGGCGCCCGCCTCGTTTTAATTTAATTGCTGGAGAGTTCTGACATGCTTCGCGACACCGCCTGTGCACGGCGAATATCTCCTACTGTAGTAGCTTGCAGTCCTCCGTGAGAGAAAGGCTGTAGAGTAAAGTCTCGTGGCTCCTCGGTAGCTAAGTAGTGCAGTTACAACGGATCTTCTCGAAATAATGTTATAGCCGTTTCCATGTGGTATGGATTTCAGTTCTTCTTCCATCTGGGCAAATTGCACCTAATGGATACCTACTATATTAAATGAATTTCGTTGTAAAGGCTTTAGTAAATAGGCCCTCAAGCACCATGCAACTAAAATTTATTTGTCCAGGGGAATTACGCCCATACTGAGATATTTGAGTACAAATTCTGTTTAACATCTGATTTATGGCACATTCTATAACTGCACAACTTCATTTGTTCCAGTACAACTGTTGTATTGAATAATGTAGTTATAATATTCTTCTCCGTCTGTGTAACTATTTATTTATTTATTTATTTATGCATTTATTTTACCTGGCAAGATTAGGGCCTTCAGGCCCTCTCTTACACCTAACCAGGCATACTCAGATTGAACGAGTTACAGTTACTAAATAACATTAAGAACATTTAACGTATTATGCAGTATTGATGTCAAACGAAAAAAATTTGAGATTATAACAGTAGTACAATGATAGTTATAACAATAAAAATAATTATAACAATCAACGATAATAATGATAATAATAATGATAATAGTAATAATAATAATAATAATAGTGACTAAGTATATGAAAGTAAACATACATTTCTTTTGTGAATGTCAGTTAGTTGGGAATTTTCTCGTTATATTCTTGCAGCTTGTGAGTTATTCGCATCGAGCAGAGACATAAGACGATAGAATGGGGTGAAAGAGATATATAAGAGGTGGATAGGTTTGAGGAAGAGAAAAAGAATGGTAAAATTCGAAGCTGTGATGGAGAGAAGAAAGAAAGAGATGTTAGGGGCACAACAATGGTGGCTATACCGTCCCTAATATGTAAGTTTTGAGTTCCCTCTTGAATGTTGAGTAGTTCTGGATAAGACGCAGATCACAGGGGAGTGCGTTCCATAGTCGTATGGCTGAGATGGAGAATGACACGGAGAAAGATTTTGTGTTATGTAAAGGTACAGCCAAGATGATAGACGTATCCGATCTGGTATTGCGATTGTGGAATGATGATAGATGTTTAATGTGAGAAGATAAGTATTGAGGGCACCAGTGGCTAAGAAATCGATGAAGTAAGCACATCGTGTGGAGATCGCGTGCCTTATGTGGGCGTATCCAACCTAGCTGGGAGTATGAAGGACTGATATGATCATACAACCGAATATTGCACACGTATCTGACGCAAGCATTCATCACTAGCTCGAGGCATCTAGAATTTTCACTATTCGTGCCGTGTTGAACTACATCGCAGTAGTAAAGATTAGGCAAGACTAGTGTTTGGACTAATTTTTGTTTAACATGGGTTGGAAATATTTTTCTAAATTTTTGAATTGCATGTAGGGAGGAGAGCGATTTCCGGCAAGCTGTGACTGTTTGTTCTTCCCAGTTTAGGTGTTCATCCAAGATTATTCCAAGGTCTTTTACTGTTTTTTGGTATGGTAGTTGGGTACGATTGAGGAGTATTTTAGGGACCGTTTCGCGAAAGTACCGGCTGATTAACTTTGGATGAGATATAAGTGTGACCTGGGATTTCTTGGGGTTTAGTTTCAGACCTAGGTTTTGTGCCCATCGAGAAACAGAGCAAAGATCTGCGTTCATACTCGCTACTGCGCCAGCAATGTTTTTGGGGCTTGCACTTATGTACAGTTGGATGTCGTCAGCATATAGATGGTAGCTGCAGGAGTGAATCACTGAAGAAATATCATTAATATACAGTGAGAAGAGTAGTGGACCAAGGACGGAGCCTTGGGGAACTCCAGAGTGCACGCTTTTCCATGATGACTTTTCCGACCCACAAACAACTTGTTGACTTCTGTTTTTGAGGTAGCTGTCGAACCAGTGTATTGCGCTGATTGAGAAATTCAGCTGTTTCATTTTAATTAGTAATATATCGAAGTCAACTGTGTCAAAAGCCTTGCTAAAGTCAAGCAGTGTTAGGATAGTAGCTTCACGTCTGTCCATAGCATGTTTAATGTCATCAGTTACTTTGATTAATGCAGTTGCTGTACTATGGTGCTTTCGAAAGCCTGACTGATATTCGTCATGGATGTTATGAGTTTTGAGGTAATCCGTCAGCTGTTCATGGACGATGTATTCTAGGGCTTTAGATATTGCAGGTAGTATGCTGATCGGCCTGTAGTCACCTGGCGACTTAGGGTTGTCAGTCTTGGGTATAGGCTGGATTAAACTTTGCTTCCACTCAGTAGGATATATACTACTGACAAGAGACAGGTTGAAGATGTCAGTGATAATTGGAATAATAGTGGCTACGACGTTTTTAATCATGCCAATGCTCACTCCATCATTTCCTACTGCCTCGGAAGAGATTCTCATAATTGCCTTGTGTACTGTGCCGGTAGTGACATGTTTTAGGAAAAACTTGTCTCTCAAGAGATTGATATCTTGGGGCTGGTAATTTGTCGCTGCGTGGCAGATTACAGCTGTTGAGAAGAAATCGTTTAATTCTTCTGCAGACGCTTGATAAACAGCGTCATATCTTCGCTTCCCTATACCGAAACTGCGCAGCTTTTTCCACAGTGCAGCAGGTTTTGATATGCCGCATACGACAGAGCGGGCATGTCTGATTTTGGCATTTCTCACGCTTTGCTTCGTTCTGTTTCGGAGTTTCCTATAAGCTTCGTACGCCTCGGGAGTTGGGTTACGCTCTAAGGCCCTGTGTGCAGCATCACGTTTATTCATTAACTGGCGTAATGCAGTGGTGAGCCATGGAGCAGGAGCTCTAACGAAACGCTGCATGTTTTTATGCCATACACGTTTAGCCACCTTTTATTTACGAAGCCTGCTCAATGGCTTTTAATACATGTTTGTTATATCCGTATAATAGATGTACTGAACGATGTGTTGCATTACTCCGCAGAAAGCGATGTTTTTTATGTTTACGTATCTAAAAATATATTCCTCTCTTACTATCTTGTTAATTATTATCTTAAATGTTAATTATACTTACCAGGGTATTATTAGTTAACGTCTTTAAACCCAGAGAATTTGGCGGTATCTTTATATGAAACACAAAAATACAGAGTATTCCAGGAGGAAAGGTGTGTATATTCAGGGATATGAGAGGAACGATCATCCGAAGCAAAAAACTCCTTATGGACATGTGGCCTATTCCGAATGCTCCCCGAGACAGAACAAATTCAGTGTACTTATTATTATTATTATTATTATTAGAGTTATCGGTGCTCACGTATGTGTCTTACCCACCCAGCTGATGAAGCCACATTTAAAAGGAATGGAATCATCAACACACGTAATAATCATTGATGGCTGCAGGAAAATCCACACGCTATAGTGAAAGCCTATTTCACCATCGTTTTTCGTTCACTGTTGGTGCAGCATGATCGGTAACATATTGACAGGTACAGTCGTTTTAGAAGAACGAATACCGAGACAGAGTTAACTGTGTTTTTAGGAAAATTCTTTTTTGGAACACATTGAGGACCGTCCTTTGGCCACCCAGACTGCAATGTCCTTCCAGTTTAACGGAGCCGCCCCCCCCCCCCCCCCTTCCCACACATTTTACCAGACGTGTGAAGGAACATGTCAGCCGCACTCATCCTAATGGTTGGATTGGTCGTAGTAGTGCAGTTAACTGGTCAAAGAGGTAGCTAGACTTACACCATTAGGTTTTAGTTTATGGGGTTGGATGAAGTCTGAAGTGAACAAACAAAAGGTGAATACGCAAGATGAATTGCTTGGTCGCACCAAGGACGCCGGTGTCTTCATTATCGAACGTGCCAAAGCACTCAGACAAGTAAGAGTGCACAAAGACACTACTGGACATTAAAATTGCTACACCACGAAGGTTACGTGCTACAGACGCGAAATTTAACCGACAGGAAGAAGATGCTGTGATATGCAAATGATTAGCTTTTCAGAGCATTCACACAAGGTTGGCGCGGGTGGCGACACCTACAACGTGCTGACACAAACAGCAGTTGACCGGCGTAGCCTGGTGAATCGTTCTTGTGATGCCTCGTGTAAGGAGGAGAAATGTATACCATCACGTTTCCGCCTTTGATAAAGGTCGGATTGTAGCCTATCGCAAATGTGGTTTATCATATCGCGATATTGTTGCCCGCGTTGGTCGAGATCCAATGACTGTTAGCAGAATATGGAATGGGTGGCTTCAGGAGGGTCATACGAAACGCAGTGCTGGATCCCAACGGCCTCGTATCACTAGCAGTAGAGATGACAGACATCTTATCCCCTTGGCTGTAACGGATCGTGCAGCCACGTCTCGATCCCTGAGTCAACAGATGGGGACGTTTGCAAGAGAACAACCATCTGCACGAACAGTTCGACGGCGTTTGCAGTAGCATGAACTATCAGCTCGGAGACCATGGCTGCGGTTACCCTTGGCGCTGCATCACAGACAGGAGCGCCTGCGATGGTGTACTCAACGACGAACTTGGGTGCAAGAATGGCGAAACGTCATTTTTTCAGATGAATCCAGGTTCTGTTTACAGCATCATAATGGTTCATCCGTGTTTGGCGACATCGCGGTGAACGCTCAGTGGAAGCGTGTATTCATCATCGCCATACTGGCGTATTACCCGGCGTGATGGTATGGGGTGCCATTATTTACACGTCTCGGTCACCTCTTGTTCGCATTGACGGCACTTTGAACAGTGGACGTTACATTTCAGATGTGTTACGACCCGTGGCTCTACCCTTCATTCGATCCCTGCGAAACCCTACATTTCAGCAGGATAATGCACGACCGCATGTTGCAAGTCCTGTACGGCCTTTCTAGATACAGAAAATGTTCGACTGCTGCCCTGGCCAGCACATTCTCCAGATTTCTCACCAACTGAAAACGATTTGTCAATGGTGGCCGAGCAACTGGCTCGTCACAATACGCCAGTCACTACACTTGATGAACTGTGGCATCCTGTTGAAGCTGCATGGGCAGCTAGCTGTACCTGTACACGCCATCCAAGCTCTGTTTGACTCAATGTCCAGGCGTATCACGGCCGTTATTATGGGCAGAGGTGGTTGTTCTGGGTACTGATTTGTCAGGATCTGTGCACCCAAATTGCGTGAAAATGGAATCACATGTCAGTTCTACTATAATATGTTTGTCCAATGAATACACGTTTATCGTCTGCATTCCTTCCCTGGTGTAGCAATTTTTATGAACATTAGTGTACATTAAAGTTGAGTGGGGGTATTCGAACGTTTATTGTGAACTGTACAACAGTTGTAATGTGACGCGTACAATAACTCTTGCAAATATGTTAAAATACGTGTTTTTTATTGATGTCTTGTAAAACATAAGTTATAATGGTTACGAAAGTTTGTACATGTGTACAATGGCAAAGCTCATAGTGTATTGAATAATACAGAAATTAAATAATAGTTCACATTAAATGTGTTCTATCTCGGAAGCCATTCGGAATAGGGCATATGTCCATATCAAGTGTTTTTGCTTCTGATCATGGTTCCTTCCATATCCCTGAAATTGACCATTCCTCCTGGGACGTCCTGTATACTGTACAATCTTGACTTCAGTTGCAGTTTTGACAGTATAAAAGGACCAATATTGTTAAAGTGTAATTATTCCTTACATACTTTTTGATTTATGATCATCTGACGAAGGTGATTCCAAAATGCTTCATGGATATGGAGAATAAATGAAAATATAGACCGAAATAAAAAATAAAAACTGGGAGACGAAAACACAGTAGTTAACAAACGCTGAGAAACGTCAGCCCGTAATGCCGCAATAATCGTTCTCGTCAAGTGAAATCTCCAACTTCCCGTCCTCTCCAGGGCTGACATATCGCAGCTTTCTTTTAATTAAACTAACTGCGGTCATTTGCGGCGAAGAATTTACCTATTGCCTGTAACTGATCCTCATACGAACTTTTGTCACTGAGTATTACTATGATCACTTCACACTTATTATTTATCAGCAGTAACTCATCTTCTTTCATTCTGTTTTAGCGATTTGTAATGTATGATGGGAAAAAAGTGGTAGGGCTCAGTCTGTCCGCTGTTGTTCGTCTCATCAGAGTGTTGGGTGGTGTGCTTGCAGGAAGTACATCCGAAATGTCACGAGCCCTGCTGATGCTGTGTCCCGCCCTCCTGGTCCTGCTGGCGTGTCTTCAGCGGGCCGCCGCAGACGACGTCATCATGGAGAAGAGGGTAAGTCGCTGTATGCTGTAACAACACAACAAAAATCTGGTGCTAATTATGAACGTTAAGAGATCAGCGAAAACACTGTAATCAAAGGAATGGACACTTAGGAAAACAGAAGTTTCTTTAAGAACAAACAAACCAAGGAAGAAGTTCAGTCATAGGGAGTGGGACTCGTATAACTTCCAGCAGAGGGTTTTTTTACCTTGGGGCAGCTGGCTAGCGGTGTCTATCGTACTGTTGACTCACTCTGCTAGCAACAACAACTTAAAAAGGGTTGGTTGCTGAGTGTAACTTTGTAAAGGGAACTTTACATACAGGATGCATCAAATTCTTTAGTATTTCTCATAAGTATCACAGTAGCAGTCAGGATTCTACAAGATATTTACATCTCAAAGGGACATCTGAATAGCACGATCATCCACAAAATTCATTAAATTTTGGAATTAAAAATAAATAAAGCATTGGAAATATTTTTTATTATATACAGATGAAAGCCACACATAACTACTACTTTTCTACATAGTTGCCATTTAAATTAACGCACTTATCGTAGCGATAGACGAGCTTGGAAATTCCTTCGTCGTAAAATTCGGCTAAGGAATTTCCAAGCCCGTCCACCGCTACGATAAGTGCGTTAATTTAAATGGCAACTATGTAGAAAAGTAGTATTTAAGTGTGGCTTTCATCTGTATATAATAAAAAAATTATCCAATACTTTATTTATTTTTAATTCCAAAACGTAATTTACTTTGTGGATAGCCCTCGTACTTAACATCTTTAAAGAAACGTAAGAAGCGGTCATGGTGCACTGTGGTTGAATAGCAAGTAAAACTAGCAAGACGGGACGAAAAATGTCACTTGGAATGAGTTCTGGCAAAAACTATGGGACGTGACTACAATTGCTTTGACCACATTGTACTATAGAGAGGTTAGTTAAGCATACATGAACTGAAATTACATCTGCTCGGCAATGGATAAGCAGTCACAATTCTGTCGTCCACTCATGATTTAAACAGAAGCGGATAGCTGAATTAACGGAACGACAGCCGCGGTTCCACGACTTCCGTGAAGCTTGCTTGACAAGCTCGGCTCAGTCCTAGCATCCTTTTAACGACGCTATGTTTATCAAATTGTGGGCAATTCAATATTCAGAGATGTCCGATCGTCGGACACGAATCCCATTAAATATTTATAGAGCATTTATATTTATGGGCGCCTATAGAGGCAGCATGACTCAATATTTCTACAAGGGACTTCCAACGACTTGTTGAGTCCATGCCACGTCGGGCTGATGCACTACGCCGGGAAAATGGACTTTTGCCATCTCGTTGTAAAACTGTATAGCCATTGCCTCATAACCACAGTAGGGGTATTCATAAGGTACTATTGACTGATCTCTTGCAGTTGTTTATGTCATTTACAAAGACCGTTCTCATCTTTACTCTATCACGCTTGTGTAAGTAGCAAAATATGAAACCAGTCCCTCAGTTAATTTGACAGATTCTGACAGACTAGTTTCAAACTGGCCAATCCCATTCTGAGTTACGCTGAAATTATTAAGGAGACTCGCAGCGGTTTCCTTGTCTCATGGGCTCTCCCTCTACAATCCGCAGCCGTGGTCTAGTGGTTAGCTCTGCTGCCTCTGGATCACGGGGTCCCGGGTTCGATTCCCGGCCGGGTCGCGGATTTTCTCTGTCCGGGAATTGGGTGTTATCCTTATCATCTCATCATCAGAGATGTGGCGAGAGCGGAATTGGAAAGATTGGGAACTTGTACGGACGATAAGAGCACGACGTTGAGCGCCCCACAAACCAACATCATCATCATCTCCGTGTACACACTACAGGCTATACAAGATAGCCAAGAGAAGAAAGACTTCAGAAACAGAGTTTCTTTAAGAAGACAGTTCCATTGGTACTAAATGTAGACAGAGAGATCGATGTTTCTGGAAAGGTATATAAGTACACCAGACAAAAAATTAGTCTTCGCAGGAGACTGATATTGCCAGCCTTGGTCATGGCCTCAGTTCAGCGAGGAACAGAGTCCATAGGTATCTTGAAGTATGTAATCCCAACTGAAACCACTCACTGATGATCAGATGCTGCACAGCTACCACATTGCGAGGATGTTGACAGCTACGTGTTACCAAGTTAAGGCGGGCTAATGTCAAAATTATGGTAGAGTGAAAGTTGGGAGCCAGAACGAAAAGTGTTACTACCGTAGCACAAAAAAGGCGAATATGTACTGGGCGGAATTAGGGGTGTAGTAGAATGGAACTAGCTTTTCGATTTATCTGACAGCTTCAAAGACATTAAAATCAAAACGTTTTGACATGCTCAAGCTTTTGCACGAGTTAACCCTATTGCCTCAGCACTTTGAGCTCTCTTAAACCCATCTCCGTTACATATATGGTGAGGGGTGTAAGAGGAAATAGTCTGATGTACATCTACTATAGAAAGTTCCCGAGAGTGGGGGTGCACCTGTAATAGGAAATATCGCAGAGTGGGGATGGATGCATCCTAATCTTTAATGACATGTTGTGACAAATGCCATGTTGGATGCCATGACCGCAGGTGTCGTGTTATACGACATGACATCAGGTATCATGTTATTTTACTTGACATCATGCAGTATATTATATCACATGGATACTAACAAGTAGAAAAGCGCGAATATCTCAAAATGTTTTGATTTAAATGTCTTTGAAGCTACCAGATTACGAGAGCTTCTGTGCGTTCAGACACGCAGTAAAGAATTACTAAATTCGTCTAAAGTAGTTCCTCGGTCCTCGCCGGAAACGGCTGCTGGCACTGGTAAGACCTGCAGTGTCACGTGCTGTGACGTACCCGCAACGGCCTGCCTTTCCCGTGGGCCTTCATGGGGCCGTTGCGACGACAGCGAGTGACGCAGAGAGGGAAATGACGGCACTAGCAGGGGTGGGCGGTGCGTCAGCGGGTGAGTGGCTGCTCATCGGTCAGACAGCGGGAGAGCGAGCCTTAACGGTGGCGATGCGGCGGCGAGCAGGTGAGCTGGAGAGCGGGTGAGCAGGTGCTGCGTCACGCACCCTGGCCGCAGCGTGGCACCGCGCAGGCCTAACGCAGTTTGCACGCGGCCGCCACAACCGCACTGGGCACAAAGCCACTGCTACACACCTCACACCGCCTCCCTTACCAATCACACATTCTCATTTAGGCAAAGAGGGCGTACACCTCCGCCGATAGTATCCTGAAATTGGGAAACGTCTACTTACTTTCAAGGCAATTTGAAAATATTCCTTGTCATCTACGGTCCTTCGTGTAAATTTTTAATGGGAAATTGCGAATAAAATCCATATTGATTATACAGGGTGAAAAGTATTTAAACCGACAAACTCTGGGAGGTTGTAGGGGACATCAAAACAAATATTTTTCCCTAATGTCATTTTTTCCTATGGGGAGTATTTAAACCGGTAGAGGAAGATTTCTCTGGCGGCAAATTAATTAAACCAACAAATACTTTTCCATTTTTTATGACCAAGAGACAACACATTAACACAACTCAATTTCAATTACAGTAGATTTTCAAAAATGCCTCCATTGACACGTAAACAAAGGTTACACCGTCGGGTCATGTTCTGTCTGACAAGGGCAAAAACCCCAGGAGTATCCCTAATTGTTCCTGCTGCTGCTACCATCCGGGTAACCAGATCCTCTTATGATGTAACAGGAGTTGAGTAAACAAGGTTGCGCATCTCTTCCTACACAAAAAAAGTCGAGAGGGGACATTTAAACACTTTTCACCCTGTATTACTTGCCCACAGAACTGATATTTCTTCAGTGACATTAACATCGTCATTTTATCGTTGCAGGATATGGACTCGCCGTTCCTCAATCGACTGTTTGAAGCAAAAATGAAGAGACCCTTCTGCAACGCCTTCACTGGTCAGTACAAAACTCCCTAAAACCAACATAGTACTTCTTCAATCAATGAAGCAGAAACAATGTTATTTTGTTGCTCTGGTAGTTTATATCTTGCTCACTTTTCATAATATGATTAGTGTATTGACGAGCACAGCAAAGTGAAGAGTAGGTTTGTGCCATTTCTCGCGTATTTACATGTCGCCAATCTCACTACCTGTGACTAGAATGTAGTGCAATACAGCTCAAACGAAAAACTTTTTCACATCCGTTACTTACAAGGGAGCCTCCCCATCGCACACCCCTCAGATTTAGTTATAAGTTGGCATAGTATACAGGTCTTGAAAAACTGAACACAGATCAATGGAGAAAACAGGAAGAAGTTGTGTGGAACTATGAACAAAATAAGCAAAATATACAAACTGAATATTCCATGCTCAAGATAGGCAACATCAAGGCTCATATGAGCTCAGGAGCGCCGTGGTCCCGTGGTTAGCGTGAGCAACTGCGGAACCAGAGGTCCTTGGTTGAAGTCTTCTCCCGAGCGAAAAGTTTACCTTCTTCATTTTCGCAAATTTATGATCTGTCCGTTCGTTCACTGACGTCTCTGTTCACTGTAATAAGTTTAGTGTCCGTATTTTGCGGCCGCACCGCAAAACCGTGCGATTAGTAGACGAAAGGACGTGCCTCTCCAATGGGAACTGAAAACATTTGATCGCAAGGTCATAGGTCAACCGATTCCTCCACAGGAAAACACGTCTGATATATTCTATACGACACTGGTGACGGCATGTGCGTCACATGACAGGAATATGTTGTCGACCCACCTAACTTATACACTTGGCGAATGGGTTAAAAGATTCTTCTACCTTGCCCGATTTAAGTTTTCTTGTGGATGTGATAATTACTCCCAAAAACGTGTTGAAAACATAAGAGTTCGTCACATAAACTGCAACAAATGAATGCAACAATTTCACAGTCGCACAGTTTTCCCTGTGCTCTGTCAAAATATATGTTTTTAACATTTCCAAATTTTTCCGTGTGTAGGCCGTCAAATCCTGCATGTGTCCAAGAAAATCTGAACATGTCCTGGAATGAGCGAAGTTGATTATGTGTGAGTGCGTGATCTTTAATAACTGTCTGAAAATAAAAAATTAAAATTTTCACTCTAGGGAATACTTGAACCAAGGACCACTCGTTCTGCAGCTGCAGGGAAAATTTGAACCAAAGACCTCTCGTTCTGCAGCTGCTCACGCTAACCATAGGACCACGGCGCTCCTGAGCTCAGAGTCTCCTTGATGTTACCTATCTTGCGCATCGGCTACTCAGTTTGTATATTTTGCTTATTTTTATCATAGTTCCACACAACTTCTTCCTGTTTCCTCGATTGATCTGTGTTCAGTTTTTCAAGGCCTATCCAGGGGGTGTGATGGGGAGATTCCCTTGTTAGTTACGTGGGCAGTTAATGTGACTAGTATTTTGTCCGATGAGCTTGCTCTTCAACACGCACTCCCGCGTCTTCTGAGTGTAGTGAGGAAGTGTCGGCTGATGGCAGTGTGTTCGGTGTTGCAGGGTGCGGCAAGAAGCGGTCGGACGAGAGCGTGGGCACTCTGCTGGAGATGAACTCTGAGCCGGCCGTGGCGGACCTCAGCCGGCAGATCCTGTCCGAGGCCAAGCTGTGGGAGGCCATCCAGGAGGCGCGCGCAGAGCTGCTCGCCCGTCGCCGCCAGCACGAGGTGCGTACCGCCTCCACTCATTTAGACTGGAGCGCCGAAAAACTGGCATAGGCATGCGTATTCAAATACGGAGATATGTAAACAGGCAGAATACGGCGCTGCGGTAGTTAAAGCCTGTGTAAAACAACAAGTGTCTGGCGCAGTAGTTAGATCGGGTACTGCACTAAAATGGCAGGTTCTCAAGATTTAAGTGAATTTGAACGTGGTGTTATAGTCGGCTCACGAGCGATGGGACACAGTATCTCCCAGGTAGCGACGAAGTGGGGATTTTCCCATACGACCATTTCACGAATGTACCGTGAATATCAGGAATCCGGTGAATCATCAAATCTCCGACATTGCTGCGGACGGAAAAAGATCCTGTCAAGAACGGGACCAACGACGACTGAAGAGAATCGTTCAACGTGACAGAAGTTCCAACCTTCCGCAAACTGCTACAGATTTCAATGCTGCGACATCAATAAGTGTCAGCGTGCGAACCATTCAACGAAACATAATCGATACGGGCCTTTGGAGCCGAAGGACCACTCGTGTACCCTTGATGACTGCTCGACTCAAAGCTGTACGCCTCGCCTGAGTCCGTCACTGCCGAAGTTGGACTGTTGGTGACTGGATGCATGTTGCCTGGTCGACCGAGTCTCGTTTCAGATTGCATCGAGCAGACGGACGTGTACGGGTATGGAGATTAGCTCGTGAATCCATGGCCCCTGCATGTCAACAAGGGACTGTTCAAGCTGGTGGAGGCTCTGTGATGGTGTGAGGCATGTGTAGTTGGAGTGATATGGGACCCCTGATGGGTCTAGATACGACTCTGACAGGTGATACGTACGTAAGCATCCTGCTTCATCACCTGCATCCATGCATATCCATTGCCCATTCCGACGGAAGTGGGCAATTCTAGAAGGACAATGCGACATCGCACACATCCAGAATCTTTATCGCAGAAATAATTCTGGCGAGTGTTTATGCGAAGTAATGTTGTGCTAGTGTCATGCAGATTCTTCATGCGAACTGGAGAGGAGGGAGTGAAAGTCGATTTTTGTAAAGACAGGTTGACAAAAAACTAAAACTGGACCGAAAATTGTTTTCCGCGGTTCGGCTCAACGTAGACGAGACAGCAAAGATATCATAAAGAAATTATCCGAAAGGAGTTCGATCAGCTGGAAATATAGTCTGAGAGAGAGAGATAGACCCCAGAAAGACCTGATGAAATAGCAACACCTGGCAGGTGACAGAACATTGTCAAAAAGAAGCGGCATGTTTAGCCGTACCATTTTTCTGTTGCGCAGGAGTTAAAGATGTCTCCAAATTAAAACGTGCGTGTTCATCTCTGCTGGTCACTTCTGAATCATAAGTTAACGGAATGTTTGGATCCTCTGATTTTGATTTCTTCAGAGAGCTCGATGACTTCTTAGACCGCTCATCAGAGTCTTCAGCAGTAGATAGAGTAGCTGTGGCATAAAAATACGACTGGTGTTACGCACGGAATTTCCAGACCAATCTTTTTTATTTATACGTCCTCAGCTTAGTTTCAAGCGGATGGGCTGGTCCTCATAAATGCTGTCTCACACATATTCTGTAGAATTAATTCAAGGTGGAGTCAAAGAATACAATCTCCTCTTTGTTCCACTCAAAGACGGTTCAATATTTCCACACGATTCTACTACGGCGATATATCTTGTATTTTTAACGTTTCTTGCAACGTGAACTTTTCTTACGAGTCGTTAATACAGCGAAAAAGCTAAAAACATTCCCCATTTTAACTGCCATCTACGCGAGTTTTCCTTCCATTCTTCTGAATGGTGAATTTATACCACCAAAATTCAAGTGCACAGAATACCCACTACTGTTAATAGACACTGAGTAGCGTTTCTCCCTTGGAGGTTACCTCTACCTTCCCGAAACGTTAATGAGACGACGCTGCTCCTCTTTTAACCAAATATTCTCACGATACATTACTGTAAAATCTTGAAATCTTTTCCGGGAATCCGCAGTAGTAGTAAGAACGCATACAACAAATTCATACCATAGGTTAGCTTTAATGAAACTGATATTTATCAACTAATCTAGTCACTCGGAAAATAATTACAGCGAAGAAAAACAGAAAACATCGGTCACATTTTATTAAATTCGAAGGTTTTACATTAAACTAAAGAGTCGCTAGACATGTTCCGTGAAGAGAACAAGAAGATACAGGAAATAACAAAGTCGAAGTATTTCTGTAGGTCTTCTGGTAAACTGTCTGCGGTCCCAAACATGTATTATAACTCTGACAAGTCACTGATTTCAGCAATACAACTTTCATTCTTTGACGTGTTGACCGGGAAAAACTGAAAAAATTCGACACATATCACATTGCCAATATTTCCAGCGAAAAGTGCGCGCAACAAAATACCAATCCGTTCACTTTTTTTTATGTCTACATCCTCAATCCGCCAGCCACCTTACGGTTGGTGGTGAAAGCTACGTCCTGAAACATTGTTTATTCAGTATAAAAACAGAAAACGAACTTTTCAGCATCCAGCATGTGCTATACAACTGTTGGATGTTCCAAGTAATAGTTTGTAACACGTAACTCACTTTTATAGAATATGAATGTATATATACAGTAGTAACGAAACTTTGCAGCATGCAGCGTACAGCATGCGCTGTGCAACTGTTGCTTGTTACTACGGTATATATACATGTATATTCTGTGTGAGTAATGTGTTACCATCTGTTCATCACAATGGAAGCAGGTAGATGGTTATTAACAACAAAGTTGCCCGTACTGTCGCAAGCCAGCACCCAGCATTACGCTTTACAATAGCTATGTAACCTCCTGTGCGCTACTGAAGATGAGCCTGGAAAGGTTCGAAAATCGATTCATGGAATAAACAACTATTTCTTCAAATCGTTCAAATGGCTCTAAGCACTATAGGACTTAATATCTGAGGCCATCAGTCCCTTAGACTTAGAACTACTTAAACCTAACTAAACTAATGACGTCACACACATCCATGCCCGAGACAGGATTCGAAACTGCGAGCATAGCAGCAGCGTGGTACCGGACTGAAGCGCCTAGAACCGTTCGGCCACAACGGCCGCCAACTATTTCTAAAAAGTGACTTATTGCAGTTTTCTGTATTTATATTGATCATATATCCCTTTCTGGCGGTATAGACTGTGCACAACCCACATTTCTCTGAGTTTACCACTACGCTCATTTGATGAGATACACGTTGGAGGAAATTAGATGTCGCTTGTCTCTTCTGGGCTACATCCGTTCTCAGAATGTTAAGAATAAGTCTCTCTCTGACGCACGTCGTCTCTCTGGTAGAGACGTCCGCGACGCCTTCTCGGTGGCTCACGATACTATCCTTTCAGTCTTCTCTGTATTCCCCGAGATAAAGCATCGAAACTGACGAAAATTATTTGAGAATAGGTAGAAAGAGGATTTTATCATCTATCTCTGCGGAGATAACGTTTGCTTAGAATTCTCCCAACTGATTCCATTGCGGTATATGCCTCTCTTACAACTAGATTTACTTATTCATCCCACCTTAAATCACTCCAAGTACGTACTCGTCGATTTTTACCGTTACGAAAATTTCCACTGACTGATCGTCAACGGCGTAATCAGACAATTACCATCCGGATCGTAATGTCTTCAGTTTCGTGTATAACACAACCAGATTCAATCATAATGAGTGTCCATCACCTTCTGAACACATGACACGAGAAGAACGATCACATAATCGATTCATTGTTCTGTGATACGCGGCCAGCGATATTTAATTAAGTCGGAACACTGATGAAAGTCGACCATCTGAACGTTAAATCACGAGCGTGCTTTACCCAGGTGCAGTAGCTCTCAGCAACAGCTGGATATTCCGGCAAGCGATTTGCGTCCCACGCAAATGAATTGTGATTTATGCTATGAGACCGAGACAGTTCTGAACGCATACATTCAGAAAGCTCGCATCCCGTGCGAAGCGTTTGTGCAGCCGTAAAGCAATCGACGCAAGCGGACCATAAATCGCAGCCGTCAAGGGTTTAACTGACATATATACGGTACGAGTGTTGCGTAAACGTAAACTGGCTGACATTTCCTTCCGCAAAGCTGTGGCGGACGCCAGATAGCAACCAGCAGGCAGCAAAAAACGCTGTGGGGCACGTGCTCTGACACAGAGCTACACACAAAACCTCCTTTCTTGTCCTATAGGGTCAAAATGTCTTTCACAGCTATACAGGTAATAAATTTACAAAATAGCCGAGAAGGTCGAATTAGGGACATGTTCAAGTAATCATCCACAGGTTCACGTGAAGAGTGCGAAAAGAACCCTAGGACGACAGACTGCTCGTAACTGAAAGCCGGATTTCGTGTCTGTATACAGCCAGTTGTGACACGTTGATCTTAATGCCTTTGTTATACATCAAGCCGCCTACTTTAACAGTACCTGCATCTCGGGCCGTACGAAGTCTGTGAAGACGTGGAAGTAATGTAGAGCTCCAATACAAAATTCCATAAAACATGTGTCCAGTTTTTATTGATTACAGATATACAGCTATTAGAAAGTAATACAAACAATGCTCACAGAAGGTATTAAGAAAAGGCAAATATTTAAGTTAAAAGTTGAGTACTTTTAAAGTTCTTCCTCCGATTTCAATCCACTTTCAAATTGTCTTGGCAGCGCCACGTCTAGCTCTTCCGAGATAGCCTTGGCGTTATTTTATGAAGACGTCATTATTCATAGTCCGAACGATCAATTTGTTTCTTGTGTTTACCTTTTCTTTGTAGATTTTGCCTTTCAACTATACTTACGCACAAGAATTTGAAGGTGTACTGTCCGAGTTTCCTTGGTGGGCAAGAAACCCGACCGTGTCTGCCGATGCAGATTGTGGGGAATGTTAGGTTCAGATGTCGTGTCAACAGACGACTAGAATTTGCAGGAGCCTCGTCATGCTGCAAGCGTGTGCCAGTCCCTGTACCCTTTCAATAATGCTGAAAGCTCGTTTACAAGAAAAGCAAGATAACGAAGCCGTGTAAGACGATGTAATAGCACGACGGGTTTAGTCAACTGATTGTCTATGATACTAAAGCACGCATTTGCAGAGAGAGATGAAAATGAGTCTCCACAAAGGCATGGGGGTTTTCACCGGACTACTGATGCGAGATACGAAGGTTAATGACACTGTCACGAGTGAAAGTAGATTCGTCGGTACACTAAATTAATGCGATTAGTCGGCGATTTGCATTTGGTCAGCAACAAAATTCCAATCGTTTACTTTCAAATCCAGCTCAGAGGTGTTGAATCCGTTGTTACTGGTGAGGACAGAGATTGTCTATGTGTAATGTCTGCCACATTCTTTTATGCTGAACAATGAATGGTGTAGAAATTCTGCATGTCCTTGTTGAAAGACTATGTGCTGCCTACTGAATAATGTCTTCTACTTCGTTCGCATTCTGTTCATTTACACTTTCATATGGGAAATAACTGACTGGCACTGCACCAGCCTCACGCAGTTCGATGAAAATGTGAATGAGCACTCTGCAATAAGGAAATCATTTGCCTTATTCTCTACAAGTAACAAGCTCCAGCGTTTGATCATAACGTGTAGGCATTCACGGCCGGCGTCTTCTTTAGTTAAAAAGTCCGGGCTGAGAGGCCGTATCGATCTGTAAAACTTCTTCTTCCTGACGTTTCATTGCCAACTGCAGGAAACATCTTCAGAGGTAACGACTCGCTGCTCGCCGTGGAGGCCCCGTTTATATAGTCGTTGACTCACCTCTGAAGATGTTGCCCACAGTTGGCAACGAATCGTCAAGAAGAAGTTTTACATATCGACCACTGCCTCTCAGCCCGGAAGTTTTAACTAATGACAGCGTTTGCCTTCATAAATACCATATCGGCATATTCAGAATTTCTGAATACACTATGTGATCAAACGTATCCGGACACCCCCAAAAACATACGTTTTTCATATTAGGTGCGTTGTGCTGCCACCTATTGCCAGGTACTCCGCGTTAGCGACCTTAGTAGTCATTAGACACCGTGAGAGAGCAGAATGGGGCGCTCCGCGGAAATCACTGACTTCGAACGTGGTCATTTGTGTCATACGTCTGTACGCGAGATTTCCAAACTCCTAAACACCCCTAGATCCACTGTTTCCGATGTGATAGTGAAGTGGAAACATAAAGGGACTCGTACAGCACGAAAGCGCACAGGCCGACTTAGTCTGTTGACTGACATAGACTGCCGACTGTTGAAGACATCGATACCTCTCCTCAGTGCAGCACTCAATGAAGAATGGGCTGTCATTCCCCAAGAAACCCTCCAGCACCTGGCTGAAAATATGCCTGCGCAAGTGGAAGCTGTCATCAAGGCAAATGGTAGGCCAACACCATAATGGATTCCAGCATTACCGATGGAGGGCGCCACGAACTTTTAAGTCATTTTCAGCCAGGTGTCCGGATACTTTTGATCACATAGCGTACTTGAGGTATGCGTAAACGATATGGTACAACTGGCCAATAAATGACCATCACAATCACAGTCAGTCGAAAAATTCATTTATGTAAACTTAAAACAAAAATGTCAGTTGATAAATAAACTTACAGCAACTGGAGTACAAACACGAGGAATGAGTCCAATCGTAAAAATTGGACGCATGTTGTACAGAGTGTAATCTTCTAGTTAGTCTATGCAACTACCTCCAAAAATATTTACTGTTTCTCCGGGAAAGCCCTGAAAGGAGATCAAAATGCGTCGTCATTTCGGCGGATTTAGATTCTGGAAACTTCCAAAAGTCACCTCAACTGATGAGGGTAAATAGGAAGTTTATCGGTCTCTCAGTAAAATATTCTGTCTGTTATGAAATAAACTGCTCGAGTTATTCTCCTTCAGAACATTGTACATTGGAATGAGGTGACAGCTACAGTGAAACCAGCAGACAGATGAAAATGTTTATTGCCACAGTAATAACTGCAGTTAGTAACATTTATTGCTTCTGTAGTTCTTTTCCCTATGAGATAGTGTTCAGCACATTCTGTCAATTACTAAGTTATGCAGTAACATGGCATTTAACAACATCGTAGACCAAATCTATAGAATTTTATTCTTCAAAGGCTAAATTCTCCATCTAGAATACATTCAACAATTCTGGTTATATCTCAGTTTGCCAAAGTACTCGCAACAGTAATTTTAAGTCTCGTCTGACAAATTCACAAACAAAGGTGAAGGTCTAATTGTTCCACCATCGCCTTGTTTACCGTATCCACCAACATAAGCGTTTATGAACTTATAAAACCAGCCAGTCCTTGTAATACAAAAGAAAATAATATTTTCGATGTTTTTGAAGGCAGCTCAAATAATTAGTATGCAGTTTCGTCTACACCCACTTGTCCGAAGTCGTCGACGTCTACACTTTTCGTTTTTAACAATTCGATAAATCTTTCCCTGTAACTTTAGTTGCCTTTCATGATTCTCGCAACAGCTGCATCTCCAGCACGAAAAGCAAACGTTGCACTGTTAAATGACTGGCCTGTAGACAGACGCCTGAAGAAATTGCGATTCGACAAAGCAGGTGCATTGTTCTCAATTTATCGTGTATTCACAGTCATGCAATGTGGTTTGCAAGAGTAACATACTGTTAATCGCACATAGTATTGTTTTTCACCATCTCCAGTACGAAACGAATGAACATAATTAAGTTGTAAATTTAGGAATATCTTTGTTTCCATTCCAAAGCCAAAACAAACACTCATTTTCACGGCGTTATCAAAGCTCCATCATGAACGCGTCATAAATGCGTCAATCTCCGTTCTTTTTAGCTCTCTTATCGTTTATCATAGTTCCAACGTAAATGTACCTTCAGAAAGAAGGGTTGGTACTGTAGAAAGAAACGAACAAATCAATAATGTAGCTTGTGGTGAACTCACTTTACATCTCGCACGTTCACTCACAATCATTCTTTTCAACAAGTAAGTGAGACAACAGAATATCCTTGATGTGAAAGTGATACGTCCTTTTTTTTAAACCAATATTGTGCCTATGATAATTTAAATAAATAAATAAAAAAATAAAGAGGTACAATGGACAATATTTAGACAAGCAAGTTTCGCCTGATGGTACCAACACAGCGTATTCACAAAACACTGTGCACCTCTGCCTCAACATCCTGGTCACTTATCCGAGAACTTTTTGAATGTTGTACATTTCAGAGGATAAAATAGAAGAATCGCTCTTTTCTTGCTACTTGGTGATTTCTCTAAGAACTTTAGTCAAGACAGTCAGGTTTTTGGTGCACTCATGGTCAAAGACGAACGACAAATTAGCCAAATTTTCTGCACTTGGCCCCATTCCACACCATTCACAAACTCCACAAAATACAGTGATTTTGTATCCTAGTCCGTACGGCGAAAGAACACACTGTTCAATGGGTTGACGCCATCTGTCTTGGGTTAGCGATGCCACAGCCAATCACGTTAAGCTATTCTGTATACGTCTCTCTGGCAACGCCTCAGTGTTGCCGCAGAGTTTACGGTTCCCAAACTTTTCCTCTGACGGAGCACTCTGAGAATCTTGGTACTTCAATGGAACGCCTTGTGTACTACGAAGGTTAACAAAATTTTTAACGAACACCAGAAAAACGTATTTTATTAAGTGATTAATTCAGTTTTAAGTCATAACAATGACACAGAAATAATAATGTTTTAAAGAAATAATTAGTATCACCAAAAAGCCGACATAAAAACGATGTGTTACTGATAGTTTTTCGCGAACCACTTATTCACTCCCATCATAATACCAGAGTTCGGTGGAACACAGTTTGCGAAACCATATAGATGACTGCTATTTTAGCTAGTTTCAGTATCGCCAGCAACCTTTTGTGTTTCGAATTTGAAAGTTGGTAACAGCACTGCTAGCTGCTAGTTTACTCTTTGTCCGTGTGAAGTATAGTAGATGAGAGAGCCTTTCCTCGCTTTAATATACATGCCTGGGGCCAGATTTCCGTTGCACATCTGAAACTACCGTGGGTTGGACCACTCGAATGATGTTGGCCTAACTTCAATCATAATTTATTCTTTACAATATTTTATAGAAAGTGTGTGTGTGTGTGTGTGTGTGTGTGTGTGTGTGTGTGTGTGTGTGTGTGTGTGTGTGTGAAAGAGAGTGGAATAGATTTGTGTTGGCGTATCTAATTTTTCCAATAGACGGAAGGGAACGAGACTAATCCATGCCTCCGCTCTAGCAAAAACTACCCGGCATACCGAAGATGGGAGAAGAGAACATAAATTGGACAGCAACTTCGCTTGGTTTACCCGACTGGGTGACTCTGACGTTAAATTATTGGCCTTATATTCGAAAGGAGCAGGGTCAGAATCCAACTCAAACCACATTCATTAGGTTTCCCATGATTCCTCTAAATCACTTCGTGTGAGTACCATGGGGGCTGCTTGAAATGCACACAACTTAATTCCTCCCCCGTTCTTGTGGAACTGAGTTTGTGGCTCTCCTCGAGCGATCGTTGGTGTGGAGACGATAACGGCTGATCCCTTGTGTGTGCTTGTGTTTCAGATGCAGACGAACCGGCTAGCAGACTTCTCTCGCCCACTGGCTGTTGCGCAGTACCGCAAGAAGAGGGCAGCTGCCCCGCCCACTCCTGTGCAGGTGGGTGTAGCTTCACACATACCTGTGTCCGCCTACCACTTTCTACTCATGCTCTCACTTCAGGGCATGTTTTAATATCATCATCGATAAATCTGTTACTGGTTTCACGGCACTATTCACGTTCTCGACTGTCATTTTACATCATTCTAACTCGTTGTTTGAAATTTTGTCTATTACATTCTAAAATTTTGAAGGTACCACGGATAAAATACATGGAGCGAAAGATTATTTACAACTTGTACCAAAAACCAGACTGCAGTTATAATAGAGGGAAGGGAAGTGATAGGTGAGAAGGAAGGAACATTACAATTTAATGCCCCGTCTACAGTGTGGTCATTACAGATGGAGCAGAAGATCGGATCACGAAAGGTGGCCAAGGAAATCGGTCGTGCCCTTTTCAAGGAAAGCATCCCAACGTTTGCCTAGAGCGATTTACGGAAATCGCGGAAAACCTAAATGCAACTCCTGAAACGACCCTGTCTCAGACAAACAGCGAAACAGTGCTGCAAACATTGAATGCTGCGGTTGTTGTTGGCGGGCATAAGTCCCTGCCGCCTGTTCTCGGCAAGCTCTCGATTCGAATACGGAACCATTGTATACAAAGCTGTATCACATCCACTGGAAGGTGAGTCAGCCAGAGAAGTGAATCGGACACAAAATTACCAACTACTATGGCAGGAGAGGGCGCTAGGGCATGACGCATGAGTACCACCCTCTAGGAGGAAACCATGCATACAGTTACTGTGGATGCATGGTCCAGGGCGCATTAGACCGCAGTCTTTGTAACAAAGTATGATTGAATTAATGGTCTCTACCATGGAAACCATGCATTTGCGGACATAAGTTCACTGGACCTTTCCTGTGCCGTATCCTCTCACTGGTCAATCCCTAGAGTTTGTACACTGTGGAAAAAAAATCACGCTGTATATTCATCCAGTGTAACACTTATCGATTTGCAACAAAGTCTTTCAAACTTTTTCCAAACTTTTTCTCACTTACATGCTTAACGTCAAATATTTACCACATTAAAACATTTGTAAAGTAATCAAACTTTTGAAGCTGTTTTATACATGGCATTTCGGTTCGCAAAGGAATCTGGGATTAACTGGTAGAATAAGAACGGACGCCTAAGAAGGGAACGAAACTGCGGAGACTTTAGGGCCTCTGTAAGTCTACATTAAGCATGGCGGACATCCTTTATGAACAGTTGTAATTGATCTTTTTGCCTGCACTGAGCTGTGTGACGTGGGCCTGCTACCGTATGACGTGCTGCGGTGTGTTGTGTTGCAGGGCATGAAGCCGTGGCGCCGGTAGACGGAGCGCGGCCCGGTCCCGCCAGCGGTGGCAGCCGTCGCCACAGCCCGGCACGGCACCGCACACATCTAGAGAAGAGAAAGCACTCGTAGTGGCCCGCTACACTCACCCTCACCCTGCCCTGTACTGTAAATAAAGCATCGGACGCAGATCTCGCTGTGCTAGTCATTTGTAGCCTCCCCCTCCATTCGCCCTGCATCCCCAGTAAACTTCTGGGAGTGGAGTTCTGTTCCTCTTATGTTATAGAGGAGTTACGCGCTGTCTCTACTAAGTGCCGTTTCCTAATATTGTAATGTTTACTTGTGTACTCTGCATGCATAATAAAATACGTTCCTGTACTGTAATGTTTCCTTTCAAACGTTTCTTATCGCATTCTCGTGACTTTACAGGAATTAGAGATCTCCATCTTACCCATATTAGGTCTACACATTAGCGACTTCGTTTGAGTGGATGAAAGTACGCATATTTTTAATCTTGGTAGAGGCCATGTCAGTAATTTCAGATGTTACAGCGGACTTCAAGAAGAATGTAATAATTCCAATTGTAAAGAAAGCAACTGCTGACAGATGTGAACATTACCAAACTATCAGCCTAATAAGTCATGATTACAAAATACTAGCATTAATTCTCCGTACAACAATACAAACACTGGTAGAAGCCGAACTCAGGGAAGATCTGTATAGATTTCGGAGAAATGTAGGCACACGAGAGGCATTACTAACCCTACGACTTATCTTAGAAGATAAGTTATGGAAAGGCAAACCTACGTTTATAGCATTTGTTGACTTAGAGAAAGATTTTGACAATGTTGACTGCAGTTCTGAAGGTAGCAGGAGTAATATGCACGGAGCTAAAGGCCATTTACAACCCATACAGCAACCAGATGGTAGTTATAAGACTCAAGGGCATGGAAGAGAAGCAGTGGTTAAGAAGTGAGTGAGACAAGGCTGTAGCGTATCCTCGATGTTATTCAATCTGTACAGTGAGCAAACAATTAAGGAAACCAAAGAAACATCAGGGGCAGGAATTAAAGTTTGGGAGAAGGAATAAAAACTTTGAGATTTGCCGATGAGACTGTAGTTCTGTCAGACAGCAACGGACTTGGAAGAGCACTTGAACGGAATGGACAGTATCTTGTCAGGAGGATATACGATGGACATCAAATGCAAAACAACAGTAATGGAATGTATTCGAGTTAAATCCTGTGATGCTGAGGGAATTAGATTAGGAATTGAGACGAAGTAGTAAATGAGTTTTGCTATTCGAGAAGCAAGTAGGGAAAATATAAAATGTAGGCTGGCAATGGCAAGAAAAGCATTCGTGAAGAAGAGAAATTTGTTAACATCGAGTATAGATTTAAGCATTAGGAAGTCTTTTCTGAAGGTCTTTATCTGCACTGTAGGAACGTATGTAACTGAAACGCAGACGACAAACCGATTAGACAAGAAGAGAATAGAAGCTTTCGGAATGTTGTGCTACAGAAGAATGCTGAAGATTAGCTGGATAGATCACGTAACTAATGAGGAGGTACAGAGTACAATTGGGGAGACGATAAATTCGTGGCATAATTTGACTAAATGAAGGGATAGGTTGATAGGACGCGTTCTGAGACATCAAGGTATCGCCAGTTTAATATTGGAGGGCAGCGTGGAGGGTAAAAATCGTAGAGGGAAAGCAAAAGATGCGTGTGTGTGTGTGTGTGTGTGTGTGTGTGTGTGTGTGGACGGGGAGAGGGGGTTAAATGTAGTCGAGGGAGACCAAGAGATGAATATAGTAAGCAGATATTCAGAAGGATGTAGGTTGTAGTAGTTATTCGGAGATGAAGAGGCTTTCACAGGCTAGAGTAGCATGGAGAGTTGCATCAAGAACTCTGGTATTAATTAGAAACTGTGCACGTCTCTGGAGGCTGCGTAACTAAAAGTTAATTGGTTATTATATTTGCGCTATTCACGTAGTAAAACTGCAACACTAGACATGACGTTTAATTTATTACTTCTGTACTACCAAATATACGTGTATTACATTTTGGAGACAGAATCCACATACCACCCATGAATGTATCTGAAAACTTAAATCATTTTACTACAAATACCTCGTGAGATATAATCGTTTATAAATAAGAATTCGATTCTTTAAATAATCTGGGGTGGGGGTTTACTAGTTTACCCACAAACGAGCTGAGGAGCAAAGACAAGCAGAGAAAACGGTCAATCAGTGAAAGTGTAATTATATCCGCATGCTACTGGTATAGCTCAAACTACTGGGTTGGTGTTTAGATTTGTAGCGTTTTTCCATAAGTTTAATAAACACAACACTTGACACAGACTTTAGTCATCAATAATACATTCTTCTTCACTATTTACAACAGTCTGCCAACGCTGGGGTAGCTGTTCGACTCCGCGACTGTAGAAAGCACTTGGCTTTGAGGTGAAGAACTCGTTGAGCCATGTTCGGAGCGCATGTTCATCCGGAAACGAGCTTCCTTGAAGGTTGTTCGTTATAGAGGGATATAGGTCATTTGAATAAGGTGGGTGCGGAATGACTTCCCAGCCCATCTTCTGTGTAGTGTTTTTGCCAGTCTAGCTGAATACGGACGGGTGATATCGAGGAGTAGTATCACTTCACGTAGTATTCCTGTTCTTCGTTCTTGGATTGTAAGACGTCACAGTTATTGACAATAAATGTCAGCTGTGACGGTTACACCTTGGGGAAGCAATTCGTAGTACACCACACCGTCAGTGTTCCGCCAGCTACATAACATTATCTTTTTTATATGCATGCAGATCTTTCCACGAATAGTTGCTGATTTGTTTGGGTTCAACCAAGCCTTCAGTTTCCTTACGTTAACAGAAAGACATAATTTATCGTCGTCAGTAACCGTGCAGGGTAGGAATTGTCCGTGTTGTTCACGAGCCGACGAGCAAGCGAAGATGCACATACGATCACCCGCTGATTTCTATGGTTTTGGTTTAGAGCCTGCGGTACCCATACACCCGATTTTTGAACCTTCGCCATTGCATGTAACTGTCGGACGATGATGAAATGATCACAGTCAACACATTTGCCAGTTCTCGAGTAGATTGACTTGGACCATTGTGGGTTAATGAGTGTAAACAAACCTTGAATGTATTTCTGAGCGTGGAGAGACACTAATGTCAAAACGATCCTCCTTAAAGTCGGAAAACTATTTTCTTGTCGTGCTCTGTCCAATACCCATGAGCAGTGCAAATGTTTCTGGCTGCTGTCACCCCTCTTGTGAACTCAAACAGAAGTATTCGTCGGAAATGTTCTGATTTCTCCACTTGGCACTCCATTTTCTAGAGTCCACAACTACACTCACTACCTCCAAATGACAAAATGACAATACGTAAACTCATATAGCAACTGTGAACTACAAATAAAAATGGCAATTGATAAATAAACGTTAGCAACCGGAAAACCAACTTGCAAAACGAAAACGCTACGAGCTTAAGCACCAATCTAACATTACGTTAGACTTCGTAACACTAATTTTCCACTGCAGTCTTGGTATTTAGGCGTAGATAACCACCTCCTTGGGTTAAAGGTGCAAATGTTTGCTTGTGACACAGTTACCAGCCAGAAACGAATGCTTTCGCTATTTTTAAACATATTTACTACTGTAGTTACACCACAGCAAAGGTTTTGTAGGGTCGCGAGTACAGACTGTGATACTAACTGTAAAGTGATCAACATGCCATACGTGTTACATCGACCAGAAAAATTCAGAGCACATGCAAACGGTAAATTTGCTTTAGACGTCATTTCTTTCTCTTAAACGTATAATACTAGCGAAAATGCTCTTTTGTGAGATTTCCACCGGCCTGAAACGATTGATTTCACTGCACACAATGAGCAAAAATGATAAATGACTACAGTTAAACTATTTGCAAAACCAAAAGTAGAACACGTGAGACGTAAATGTAATAATTGAAACTTCCTGGCAGATTAAAACTGTGTGCCGGACCGATACTCGAACTCGGGACCTTTGCCTTTCGCGGGCAGGTGCTCTACCATCTGAGCTACCGAAGCACGACTCAGGAGAGCTTCTGTAAAGTAGAGCACCTGCCCGCGAAAGGCAAAAGTCCCGAGTTCGAGTCTCGGTCCGGCATACAGTTTTAATCTGCCAGGAAGTTTCATATCAGCGCACACTCCGCTGCAGAGTGAAAATCTCATTCTGGAAATGTAATAATTGTTGTGGAAGATTCAAACCACATCAAACTTTTCGTTCTTTAAAATACTGGTGATATTTTATTTTATTAAAGTTTTTCTACTTTTCGTTTCTCCTTCCAGAACCCATTTCAGATTAATCGTGACGCTTCCTAACAGGAAACTGATCTGAAGAAAAATGAGAAAGTTTAAGCCATAACAGAATTTCAAGAGATGCCGCGTATACCTCGTCATTTAGAAAAGGTGTTCAATACTTTCCGGCTTTTCTTATTCGTGGTGTGACGGATATTGTACTCATTTTATAAATTAATCTGTATCAAATCGAAAGAAATTAAATAGGTTAATTATTTTGCTCACTAGATTACTTGTTACAATTCAGTCCGACAGCAGTGAGTCCGTGTCTTCCAAGTAGACCGTCATTCTGGGGAAACAAAATACAATTCTGAGATCCGTTACTGCAGTGCATTTACTGAAACCGCACACCTCCTCATCTCACAATGAGAACTACAATAATATTGTTTTAATGGCTGCTTAGACCGTCAAGAAAGTACGCCTAATGAACTCCGACAACAACCGTATCTCCCTCCTAACAACAGTAACTAAGCAGTGCGTTGGTTTTCTGCTTATGAGCAATAGAAGGCATAATGCACCGGACGGCTCAGCATTCGCCGCAAAAAAACAGGTGGACAACCTGACAGCGGCAAAAGCAGCTTCCTGATGACGCAAACTTTACAACAGGTGCAAGACCACGAAATCGATTAAATTTCAGGGCTTAATTTCGGCCGGAACAGCGTTCCGGCACCTCCTAGGGAATATTTTTGGACTCACTGGAACAATTCGACATCGGAGATTTACAATACTACACGGGTGTTAAACCGCAACGTTAGTATAATTTGTTTCTACGCCAGCACCAGTGAACGTGGCAATGGGTGACCAACGTGATACGATGGGCTGGGACGCAGAGCGAGGTACTGCATAATCAGAATAATACGTTAGTTAATGAAATATTTCAATCATAGACTTTAAGTTTCCAGAAAATTTATGTCTTTTTTATTTTATTCGTGTCAAAAGCATCACCAAGTTACGAGTTATAATGTATAGAACACTCACAATATGTACAATTTATTGTGGGCTTTTCTAAAACCTAGTAATGCAAGTGAATACCCAAAACTTCCGCTTCACCGAACAGCTACAACGCAAATGTCTGAATGTCGTGGCTAGCAGCAGTTGAAAACATGACGTCATTGTCGCTAAAACTACAAGCTTGTAGCGATATGTATCGAGCAAAACTAAGAAGAAAAAGTAAGGCTGCTGCGGGGACAGACGATATCACCTGTTACCTTTATTAAATCTCGTCTTTTTATTCTTTTAATTACAGAAAACTATGTTTTAAAAGCCTACATTTCAGAGCTATACGTTGTACAAAAGGAGCTCTTATTTTTATGTTTTATCACACGTTTTCAAAAATTTAAACTTATGATTTTTATGGCTCAGAGGTGGAGCTGGGGGCATGGTGGAGAGTTGTATGGTTGAAATTAAGCACTGCTACATTTTACCGGGTAAGGTGCCCCACTGTCTTTAGTCGACAAGCGTTTACCACGGAACGAGTCGTTCTAGATATTTGAAGATAAAAAAGCAGGAGTTAAGAGACAATTGAAAGAAATATCTTCGCCAAAATTTCATATCGTAGAGAAATATTTTTTTCATTGTTTAGAACATCACAAAAAAATATATGTGGAAAGAGATTTCAGCGAAACCAGGCGTAAAAATTTTCAACACAGTCGGTGTTCCAACAATCAAGTATGGAAGCGAAGCTAGAGGAAGACTAAAACATACCCGTTGTTCTTTTAATTAGATTTAGTCTTAATTTTGAACCACAGCAGTGTTCCAGATACGGAATACACTTTTAACCATAATTAATGGACTTGGTAAAGCTATTGTACTTCCTATCAAGTACAGGAAGTGGCTCTCTGTTTGTGAATTCCACTGAAAGCAACGCCCTCTGAAGCCGGTAAGAGAATATAATGAGATTTGCCTGCATGATTTACACTCCTGGAAATTGAAATAAGAACACCGTGAATTCAATGTCCCAGGAAGGGGAAACTTTATTGACACATTCCTGGGGTGAGATACATCACATGATCACACTGACAGAACCACAGGTACATAGACACAGGCAACAGAGCATGCACAATGTCGGCACTAGTACAGCGTATATCCACCTTTCGCAGCAATGCAGGCTGCAATTCTCCCATGGAGACGATCGTAGAGATGGTGGATGTAGTCCTGTGGAACGGCTTGCCATGCCATTTCCACCTGGCGCCTCAGTTGGACCAGCGTTCGTGCTGGACGTGCAGACCGCGTGAGACGACGCTTCATCCAGTCCCAAACATGCTCAATGGGGGACAGATCCGGAGATCTTGCTGGCCAGGGTAGTTGACTTACACCTTCTAGAGCACGTTGGGTGGCACGGGATACATGCGGACGTGCATTGTCCTGTTGGAACAGCAAGTTCCCTTGCCGGTCTAGGAATGGTAGAACGATGGGTTCGATGACGGTTTGGATGTACCGTGCACTATTCAGTGTCCTCTCGACGATCACCAGAGGTGTACGGCCAGTGTACGAGATCGCTCACCACACCATGATGCCGGGTGTTGGCCCTGTGTGCCTCGGTCGTATGCAGTCCTGATTGTGGCGCTCACCTGCACGGCGCCAAACACGCATACGACCATCATTGGCACCAAGGCAGAAGCGACTCTCATCGCTGAAGACGACACGTCTCCATTCGTCCCTCCATTCACGCCTGTCGCGACACCACTGGAGGCGGGCTGCACGATGTTGGGGCTTGAGCGGAAGACGGCCTAACGGTGTGCGGGACCGTAGCCCAGCTTCATGGAGACGGTTGCGAATGGTCCTCGCCGATACCCCAGGAGCAACAGTGTTCCTAATTTGCTGGGAAGTGGCGGTGCGGTCCCCTACGGCACTGCGTAGGATCCTACGGTCTTGGCGTGCACCCGTGCGTCGCTGCGGTCCGGTCCCAGGTCGACGGGCACGTGCACCTTCCGCCGACCACTGGCGACAACATCGATGTACTGTGGAGACCTCACGCCCCACGTGTTGAGCAATTCGGCGGTACGTCCACCCGGCCTCCCGCATGCCAACTATACGCCCTCGCTCAAAGTCCGTCAACTGCACATACGGTTCACGTCCACGCTGTCGCGGCATGCTACCAGTGTTAAAGACTGCGATGGAGCTCCGTATGCCACGGCAAACTGGCTGACACTGACGGCGGCGGTGCACAAATGCTGCGCAGCTAGCGCCATTCGACGGCCAACACCGCGGTTCCTGGTGTGTCCGCTGTGCCGTGCGTGTGATCATTGCTTGTACAGCCCTCTCGCAGTGTCCGGAGCAAGTATGGTGGGTCTGACACAATGTGTTCTTTTTTCCATTTCCAGGAGTGTATGTAAAACACCCAACAGAATCTGACTAAACAGTTTCATTACGACTGATCAGGGAATGAATTTCACAGCCAATTTAAAAACACATTTATCAACCAAAGCAACAATTCTCAGTAGTCACAGTCGATGAAAAGGATTAGTGAAATACATGTGGGCGAAAAGATTAACGAATCATTCTCCATGAAAACGGACATTTAAGTACACGAGGTATACTCCCCTCAGTTTCAGCAACCATTTAACAAAGCAAAAATCACCTTAATATTATAGTTCCTTAAGGGTGTTGATTTCTTAACAAATCCTACTGGCCATTATTCTGTCAACAAAGGATGATGCTATCAGAAATATGGAACACGATCGGTCTTGTAAACACATTAAAACCGCAAGCACTCACGACAACAGTGGAAGGAAGACACTAGAAGGCAACTTCACCAATAATTGTCTCCAGCCCAGTCACATCACAAGCCAGCTACGGACGTTAAAAATTCGACAAACGTACCCACGCTTCTATAGTGAGAACCAAGAAAGTTATACTAATTTGACGATTACATATGCACTCCCAATTAATCGTATACGCATACATCGCAAAGCATTAGTTCCAAAGACGGAATATCTCTCCATTAAGCAACTAAGAAACGACGGAAACCGGAGAAAACGAAGATAATACAACCAGATGAGGCATTTCCGGTCAACTCATACAATTGTTTCAAGAATATCCATTCAGACTCCACAAGACCATCCAACATGTCAGATTCAGACTTGCAAATGCAACAACTCAATGTTAGCACAAAGAACGGCAATATTTACAGAAGAGACTTGGTTAAGAAACAAATCAAATTATTTTATACCAACAAATTCGTATTTTTAGAATGTTATATGATGTAAATCTCGCGCTAGCTACATTTATCAACAACCCAATACTGCTGATTAACATAATACAGAAAACTGAACACATCGCAGCAAGATCACTGCAATGTACACATTCGAAAACTCATGTACTCACCAAAAAACACAACCAGAAAAAAAAAACACAGCACATCCATCTCCAAAATGTCCACCTGAAACTAATAAGCCTCACAGACACAGAATTAACAGAGAATGAGCTGCAGCTGTTAGAGAAAGGGCTCAAATGCAACGTCAGTACAAAGACAGACAACCACTAAATAGAAAATCTGATTGTAGAAACAGAAAGCATCTTCATAGTGGAATAGAAAAAAGAAAATAACACTGAAAATGGGATAAAAAACAACCAGTGAAGAAGCAAATAAGCAACACAATCACCCCGTCAAAGAAAGAGCAAAACAGGGACCTCCAAACAGAAAACAATGCTACTACAAATTAAAAGAACAACTTCAGTCTAACAACATCATAGTCATAACTACAGTACTGACCAATAAAAAACAATATATAGAAAAATTAAAGATTTCATCTCCTCTAACAATTTAACAAAACTGAAATATTTTAGTTTACTCATCTTGAGTGGTAATAGGCAATCTGTAATAATTACTTGAGAAAAAGTGAAGATCGCTTGTAAAGTATCTTTATTGTCAATTACTGGTTTCGATAAGCATGGTTGACATCTCCAGATCTCAACAAAAGGTTATTACATGTCCCCTATACCAGTTATACAAACTCTCAGTGCTAGATATGTGAGGAATGAGATAAATGACGAGTACCCTTGTCAATATAAAGAGTAATTCGCCAAATGCACATATCCCATACCACCTGGAGTTGCTGATGCATCTTTCATCTATTCCCTCACATACCTGCCAATGTTTCAGAAATAGTATTTGTACAGCTGGTTCAGGAGACGTGTAATAACCGTTTACCGAGATGTGAAGGTGCTAACTATGTTTACCAAATAAATAAAGGTTGTTTACAAGAGATTTCGGCTAAGAACTTCACCTTCTCTTAAGTAAATCACCTTCTGTCAAGTAAACTGAAATCAGATCCATCGGCACGTTTCCAGACACAAACAAGGATAACCTCAACGACATCAAACATATACTCACAGACAAACAAAAACATCTCATCACACAGAAGAACTCAAAAGCACTAACATTCATAAACCAACTCAAAATCACAAACCTGAAATTCCAGCGAGGCCTGTTAATAATTTCGTGAATGCACACTATGTAGCAAAATACATGAACAAAATCATAATGCCTCACTATGAAACAAAGAACAACAGAAATGTGAAAAACACAAATGAACTTATAACACAAATAAAATATTTATACATCCCACAAACATCATCATCACTCAATTCTTTTGACATAGAGAGCATGGGCATCTTGATACCCATGACATACTCAATTAATCTGATTGAAGTTAACCTGCTAGCTGCAGATAACACTAGAGAAATAATCAAAACCATTAAAATAATCACACCACAAAATTATTCCCAATTTTAAAAGCGATTTTTCTTATGAAAAGATGGTCTTCCAATGGAATTCCCAATATCTGGAACATAAGCAAATATTTTCATCAGCCAGATAGAAAATATAAACTTTGATATAATCCTCACAAGTAAAGGATATAGAATTGTTTACTGGCACAGGTATGTGGATGACAATCAGCATGGTAGATCAGTCAACAGAGAAAATAGGTAAAAAGAATATGCATAAAAACAGCCAATTCACTATAGAAAAGGAGACACAAAAGCAAATTAACAAAAACAGACAGAAATAAGCACAAACATACATTTTCAGAAAACCAACAGCAGCAGACTGTGATATATACCATGCCCAACCATCACAAAATCAAAAGTTAGCAGCAATATGACACTTGTTACACAGATTAAATAATATCCCACTCAGCAAAGAAAACTACAAAAAAGAATTACAAATAATACAACTCATAACCAAAAAGTAATGGTTACAACACCTGTATAGCACAAAGACTCACCCACGAAGTCAAAACACAACTAAGGAAAGATGAAAACAAGCAGAGAACACAAACACCACAGAACACAGAAACAATTCAGACGCGACAGTACATGGAAACACAAAACAGTAACACTTACGACACGAACAATGGAAAGAAATGAGACATTTTAACATACAAATGCAAATCACAGAATAGCAAATGTACTGAAGAAATAAGGATTACATGTTGCTTACAGAACAAGAAACAAAGTGCAGTCACATTTACAAACAGCAATAGGCCATCTAGATAAATAGCACAGAGCGGACATATACCATTTAGAATTTAGTAACATGAATCAGTGTATCTGGAAATAGGGAGAAACTTCGGAACTAGTCATAAAGAGCATATATGATGCTGTAAGAATGAAAATACCCATTCTGCCTTTACTGAATACCTGATAAAACATGGAGATGGACCATCCAACATGGAACAGAACATAGAAATTATTAGAGTGAACGATTACTATAAAAAATCTTGACACTACAGGAAAACTTTCATATACAAAGAGCCCTTGCAACGAAAAATGAAGTAATATTATTGGTCAAATCAGTACAAACAATGATCAATCATCATGTTAGCCACTAAAACAACAACAAACAGATAAAACAACGAGACTAAATAATAAATTAGTCTCTCTCTCTCTCTCTCTCTCTCTCTCTACTTCTCTCTCTCTCTCTCTCTCTCTCTCTCTCTCTCTCTCTCTCTCTCTCTCTACCTCTCTGACACACACACACACACACACACACACACACACACACAAATCGAATTCACTGAGTGAAAAGTGAAAGTGAAGTGTTTAGACAAAAGCGGTCAAAAACACCGAAAATCGCCCATATGGAGAATTCAGACCGAGAAAATAAATCTCCAGAATTACACACATGGATTAAAAACATTGGAATCCTACTTAACACCAAACGAGAATTTAGCCTCACGAAACTTCTGTTGCAATAAGTTGTTTCTAACCTGAGAATCAAGAAAATACCTGTATCTACTATATAACTGATTTATTATATTCACAAAACAAACATGTATTACAGGCCACTGGAGATGCTTCATAAATAAAACAAGAAGAACGTGTATGGTAAAAAAGCAAATTGCCTTTCATTTAGTTGGAAAGATGAAATATACCTCCAAAGAATATTTATGCAACTAAGTATCGACAAGAAATGGAAAAAATGACGATCACAGAGCTAACTGGGATTAGGTTATGAGTATGAGTAACAGAGGATGCTGATACGAAATAAAAGAAAAGAAAATCAGTGAAGCTGACTCCCCTGCATTCCTTCTTCGCACATTGTTATATGATAAGCAACTAGCGGAAAAGCACGCTAGGTGAAGCCAAGTTAGTTATTATACATTTGCCTTGATTTAAGGTGGCTGAAACAGACACCTTTCATTATTCCAATGCCAGTAACAAAAATCATGCTGGACCTGTTATTACTATATAATATCAGAATCTAGCGATATTTCTTTTTTTTTACCTTGACGTAAGGATCCAAGAGGGCACTTTAGAGCTAGAGGTCCCTCACATGCTTCATTAATGACTTATCATAAAAGTCTTCAGTATTGCAATTTACTGGGGACCATCCCCACACCATCATCTTCACTAGGAAGAGTTTCCTTGGAAGCTCTACACTGCCATCACTCGCTAAAAACGTGTCCACAACTTCCATGTACAAACGTTCATGAACTGGAAAGACTATTCCCTCTAGACAGGCAATGGAAAGCAGTCAGTAGCATTCTTGATTTTGTTCAAACACCTCTTTCTTTTATAAAGAGATAAGCCAATTGCATTAGGAACCGATGACACAGCCACTTTGTGTTCTTAATTCACATATCAGTGGTCATGCTATTCCATCGTATATTGCCGTAAGTCAAGACAAATCTCTTGTTTACATAATGATCGTCAGCCCAACACCAGTGCCCAAGGCCTTTTAGTAAAAGATGTCTCATCACAACAAATCATTTCTCAGCCTGCGGAAGGACTCGCAGTCAGGGATGAGATATGGATGCTCGCATGGTATATAGCGTTCTAAGTAGTCCATTTTGGGAGAGCGTCCATTGTGTGGAACGCCCGCAGTGACGTGAGCAGAGGGACCTGTTGGTGTCTCAAGACTATCAGCCAGCTGATGGGTCACCGTCAAGATCTGCCTGGAATAGCTGATTGCAGGCTGACGGTCCTCATGCCGTTGAGGGCTGAGAAGTGGTCCAAGCAAGGTGGTATGAGTACTATCCCTGGTGGTCAGCAGCAGGGTCTGTGCGGCATCCGTAGAGCTCTGCTCGCCTGCACAACCTAATGTAGATCTGAAGGAACCTCTGCTGCTGCCCTCACATACATTGGCGCTGCTTCTACAGTGTGATGTGTAATGCCTCTCAACGTATAAAAGCAATACTTAGCCTACACACAAAAGAAATTTTTAGACTGGATATTCACACAAGTCTACATTACATACCAAACAATCTAAAAGCTTTATTGGAAGATGTAACTGAGTATCCTCTCATCTCTCTCTCTCTCTCTCTCTTTCTCTCTATCTCTCTCCCTCTTTCTCTCTATCTCTCTCCCTCTCAGTATTATGTATACCTGAGGTACACTTCTGTTTAGCTATTTACAAACGTTACTTTCTCCGGTAATACTTTCCATGCTACTCTAAAAGATATTTCTTACTTAAGTCAAACATTTCTTCACTCAGGATGCTGACGTCACACTTAAGACAAGGTATGGGTCATTTAATTTAGAAGACCAACACCATAATCCCATTAAAATGCAACTGGTCATAAAACCAAAACCCAAAACTAGACCACAAAATTTGCTACAGACTCTAGCCGCTACTGACTTCGGCTGATACTGGAGTGACTAATCTTTTCCTTGTACTTTTCACCCTAATGTACTATCACAAACTTTATTACGAATTGTATAATAGACTACATGGTTGTCGCCACTTTTCTTCATTCTCCACAACTAGCAGACCTACTAAACTACACACATCGCAACTCATGATCCACAAACCAATCAAAAATAATTCCAAGTTACTACTTTTGAACAACACTAAAAGTTAGACAAAGAAAACATAAGAGGGCCAACACTGTACTCGTCATTGCAGCCATTCCCATCTTGGACCTTCTGGACCTAACACTTCTTTCACTATCGGGTCTCTGAACACTCATCATAAGCAGAATGCAAAATATAAAGTTTAGCAATAAAACTGCACAATGACATAAGTATAGTAACTCGCATCTGACTGAAGATTGTCGAAACTTCTACTTTTCCTTGCAATATACTCCTCTTGATATAGCTTCTTTTCCCTACTTCATACATTTTCAATAGATCTGAATAGGTCTACATTCCTTAATTCACCTGTCATCACTCTGTGGATTAATTCCGTTTTTTCTTTACTATCAACACTCTTATCTTTGGATGCTGTTGTCGCAGTAATCTTCTCTTGGTACCACCGCAGATGGTCACCCTGTAGAAAATTCTACAAAAGAAACAAAAATATTAGTCACTCTTCCTGAAATCATCTGGCAGGAATTTCGTTACTGCACCTACACGACTCTCCACACCTCTGCATCCATTTGCATCAAAACTCAACGCAGTGCCCTTTTCGCTATTGTGACTTCGGCAAAATCTTCTTCACAACTCAATAAATCGATCACACCGATGAAAACAACAGATAATAATATTCCATTATACACAACGCATCTCACACATCAAAACAAATTAGAACTCATGTTTTCAAAAAACTAGTAACTTTCCAGCATGTCATAGAGGACGGTGGTCAATGCATATACAGAGTGTTACAAAACCTTTGTTGGTAACAGGTCATATTTCGGCCAGTTTTTGCCAAACAAGCATGTACTCGTATTTGTCGTGCCTTTAAGGGCACAAGAATAAAATGATGAAATTGTTGTTCACACGACAGTGTTTCGGGTGATACTGTCACAAATAAACACAGTTACTACAAAGCTTTATTTCCCAGGAGTACGCTGAGATGAAATACATGGGATAGCACTGCGCATGTATACAGGGTGTTACAAAAAGGTACGGCCAAACTTTCAGGAAACATTCCTCGCACACAAAGAAAGAAAATATGTTATGTGGACATGTGTCCGGAAACGCTTACTTTCCATGTTAGAGCTCATTTTATTACTTCTCTTCAAATCACATTAGTCATGGAATGGAAACACACAGCAACAGAACGTACCAGCGTGACTTCAAACACTTTGTTACAGGAAATGTTCAAAATGTCCTCCGTTAGCGAGGATAGATGCATCCACCCTCCGTCACATGGAATCCCTGATGCTCTGATGCAGCCATAGAGACTGGCGTATTGTAACACAGCCGTCCACAAAACGAGCACGAAGAGTCTCTAACATTTGTTACCGGGGTTGCGTAGACAAGAGCTTTGAAATGACCCCATAAATGAAAGTCAAGAGGGTTGAGGTCAGCAGAGTGTGGAGGCCATAGAATTGGTCCGCCTCTACCAATCCATCGGTCACCGAATCTGTTGTTGAGAAGCGTACGAACACCGACTGAAATGTGTAGGAGCTCCATCGTGCATGAACCACATGTTGTGTCGTACTTGTAAAGGCACATGTTCTAGCAGCACAGGTAGAGTATCCCGTATGAAATCATGATAACGTGCTCCATTGAGAATAGGTGGAAGAACATGGGGCCCAATCGAGACATCACCAACAATGCCTACCCAAACGTTCACACAAAATCTGTGTTGATGGCGTGATTGCACAATTGAGTGCGGATTCTCGTGAGCCCACACATGTTGATTGTGAAAATTTACAATTTCAACACGTTGGAATGAAGCCTCATCCGTAAAGAGAACATTTGCACTGAAATGAGAATTGACACATTGTTGGATGAACCATTTGCAGAAGTGTGCCCGTGGAGGCCAATCAGCTGCTGATAGTGCCTGCACACGCTGTACATGGTACGGAAACAACTGGTTCTCCCGTAGCACTCTCCGTACAGTGACGTGGTCAACGCTTCCTTGTACAGCAGCAACTTCTCTTCTCTGACGCTCACATTAGGGTTATCGTCAACTGCAAGAAGAATTGACTCATTCATTGCAGGTGTCCTCGTCGTTCTAGGTCTTCCCCAGTCACGATTCATAGGCTGGAACGTTCCGTGCTACCTAAGACGCCAATCAATTGCTTCGAACGTCTTCCTGTCGGGACACCTTCGTTTTGGAAATCTGCGTCGATAGAAACGTACCGCGCCACTGCTATTGCCCCGTGCTAATCGATACATCAAATGGGCATCTGCCAACTCCGCATTTGTAAACATTGCACTGACTGCACTAACCTGTTGATGCTACGTACGGATGTGCTTGATGCTAGTACTGTAGAGCAATGAGTCGCATGTCAACACAAGCACCGAAGTCAACATTACCTTCCTTCAATTGGGCGAACTGGCGGTGAATCTAGGAAGTACAGTACATACTGACGAAATTAAAATGAGCTCTAACATGGAAATTAAGCGTTTCCGGGCACATGTCCACATAACATATTTTCTTTCTTTGTTTGTGAGGAATGTTTCCTGAAAGTTTGATCGTACCTTTTTGTATGACCCTGTATAATTTATTACAAAGGAACCTCTATTTACTGGATAAACAATGAACAGAAATCAGGACCTTTTCCTCTGCTGTAAAATGTGTAGCATGAAAGTTCCATTACCAAAAAAAATATGGTCCACGTTTTGTACGTTTCTCAAAAATCCCTCTGCAAATGCATTACACACCGTCTTTGTTGTAGCACTCCACAAGGGTGCAAAAGTAACATACTTGACGACTATTCAACTGACATGTACTGATAACCTTGCCTCGTCCTCAGGAGGCGGCAAACAAGTCAGTGGCAGCAGAAACCCTCTACTTCACCAGCATAATGAGATAGATTGGACGGCCGTTTCGCAAAACTGTCATATTCTTTGCAGTAATTTATTCAGCTCTTCTGATTCACTATGTACTCACTTGATTCATTGAACACAGCGTTTGTACTATCACTTCCCACATTTGGTTGTGGTGTGATCCGTTGGAGCTCATGCAATGCTTCCCTATGCTTTCTGCATATCTCAGTCTGATTTTGCGTGAATTTTAACAGCGTCTGGACTTGTCTCTTGTCGCCTACTGCAACGGGACAAATGAGAACAGATTCATCTGTACAGAGAGACAGTCGCTCAACGGCAGTGGCTAGCAACCCCAGCTTATCCAAAACTTTTGCTGCCACTTCTCGTCATTCGTTTAATACTTCATCATGCTGCAGAACTTGCTGAAACACGTTCCGTAGCAATTCCATCTGCTCTTTGGTAATTTCACTTATGATTTTGCAACCAGCATAGCAAATCCAGATCTCTTTGAAAAATTATCAACGTTTATCTATTCCTTCAGTTGCGTTGGCCTGGTTTTCTGCCACCTTGTCTACCTTACAGCTCTCTTCTTCACGCCAGTCATTCACTGTTTCTAACTTTGTCATGACTATTTTGTCTCGCTCCTAATTTCTTTTGTGGTATCCTTGCTTTCGGCGAGATAAGCATCTAATTTGACATTTTCCAACTCAGTCGTTTTTCCAGCCTCTCCTCTAAATCAGAGCTCAGCGCTTTAATTTCCTTTCTCAAGCGCTCTAAGCCAGTACACCGTATTTCCAATTTCTTTCCTAGATTTTCAGTCTGCACCCATAATTGCTGTATAATTAGGTTCTGAAAAGCGTCTTAGTCAAACCTGGGGATAATAAATGAGCCTGCCCTCGCCATTGTTTTCGTAGGTTCAACGAACTCACACTGTACCCACCCTGCTGGTCCATGAAGCGTTGCTATTGCGCGTGGTCTATATCCCTCTGCTGGAGTCCCCAAGGGGCGCGCCCCCTTCATTATATTTAGGTCACAGTTCGAAACTTCCCCCCAGCTTCGTCTAACTCCATTGTGTCTACCGACACAAGTATTTCGTTCTGGGAACAGATCTCATTGACATCCCAACCTACGCTTTTGACAAGTTCATGGATCACCTCAGATCGGTCCATGGTTTGAGATTGAGTGTATCTATGCATACCCAGAACAGAAAATAAGAACAATGATAAAACCGAGATGTAACGCTAAATAAAATTGTTTTCCATTAATTAACTACACCGCCTGTCATGGGAACAGTGCTTAATGCCTTCCCCACATCTACTCATAGAGACTCGTGCTCCATAAAATTCGTACACATAAACTCCCAAAACGTATGTGAAAAATACAACAAACAATGCCGTATCTTAGTGCTGTTTTATGTAACACAGACTTTTGTGACTCCCTGCAAGATAAATTTTACAGATTAGACATTTCAGTAAATTTAACGACTAATGAAAGTTCCGTAGTATCAGAAAAATTCAGGCAGGCGTTATCAGACAAATGATGTCTGTTGTTCTTTTAATTAGATTTAACTTAACTTCGAACTTTAGCACTATTCCAAATGTGAGCTACACCTTTCAGCATACCTTGGTAGAACTACTTGCTTCCTATCAAGAGTAGAAAGTGCCTCTCTATTAGTAAATTCCGGTGAGCACACTGTCGCCTGAAGTCAATTAGATAATATAATGAGATTTGACCCTATGATTTATCTTAGAAGCGGAACATAATTTCAACAAACAGCTTCAGTATGACTGATCAATGAATGAATTTCTTGATAATTTGAAAACGCATTCCTCAAGCATGACAACTATTCTCACTAATTACAGGTCGAATGGACTGGTGGAATGCATGTGGGTGGAAAGATTAGCGAATCACACTCCACGAAAATGGACATTTATTTACATGAGATATACTGTCCTTCAATCTCAGTTATCATTTAACAAAGCAAAAACCGCACTATTATTACGGTTCTTTATGGTGGTTGATTTCTTAACAAACTCTGTGGACGTTATTCTGTCAGCAAAGATTTTAATATTAATAAAGAGGGAACACTGTTGGTCTTGCAAACACATAAAAATTCCAAGCACTCACTACAGCAGTGGAAGGAAGACACTAGAAGATAAATTCACCAGTAATACCTACGAATTGCGAGCGGTTGTTATCAAACCTGGGTTGCGACCATTCATTCTGCTCAAGAAAAATTGTAGAACATGGTGGAGAAATTCTAATGGGGTGGCTAACGAAGAAACACGTCGCCTTTCAAAAACTGAGTTGGAAACTGATAAAATTCACGCAAGCGAAATTTAGCTGCAAAACTTCCTTGGCAGTTTAATTACTGCAGACATTACCTTCATTATGAAAGCGAAACTGCTAAGCATATTCCCTACCAAAATGTTTTATCCTAGGTGCACTCGAGAGTAGCACATACACTCCTGGAAATGGAAAAAAGAACACATTGACACCGGTGTGTCAGACCCACCATACTTGCTCCGGACACTGCGAGAGGGCTGTACAAGCAATGATCACACGCACGGCACAGCGGACACACCAGGAACCGCGGTGTTGGCCGTCGAATGGCGCTAGCTGCGCAGCATTTGTGCACCGCCGCCGTCAGTGTCAGCCAGTTTGCCGTGGCATACGGAGCTCCATCGCAGTCTTTAACACTGGTAGCATGCCGCGACAGCGCGGACGTGAACCGTATGTGCAGTTGACGGACTTTGAGCGAGGGCGTATAGTGGGCATGCGGGAGGCCGGGTGGACGTACCGCCGAATTGCTCAACACGTGGGGCGTGAGGTCTTCACAGTACATCGATGTTGTCGCCAGTGGTCGGCGGAAGGTGCACGTGCCCGTCGACCTGGGACCGGACCGCAGCGACGCACGGGTGCACGCCAAGACCGTAGGATCCTACGCAGTGCCGTAGGGGACCGCACCGCCACTTCCCAGCAAATTAGGGACACTGTTGCTCCTGGGGTATCGGCGAGGACCATTCGCAACCGTCTCCATGAAGCTGGGCTACGGTCCCGCACACTGTTAGGCCGTCTTCCGCTCACGCCCCAACATCGTGCAGCCCGCCTCCAGTGGTGTCGCGACAGGCGTGAATGGAGGGACGAATGGAGACGTGTCGTCTTCAGCGATGAGAATCGCTTCTGCCTTGGTGCCAATGATGGTCGTATGCGTGTTTGGCGCCGTGCAGGTGAGCGCCATAATCAGGACTGCATACGACCGAGGCACACAGGGCCAACACCCGGCATCATGGTGTGGGGAGCGATCTCCTACACTGGCCGTACACCTCTGGTGATCGTCGAGGGGACACTGAATAGTGCACGGTACATCCAAACCGTCATCGAACCCATCGTTCTACCATTCCTAGAGCGGCAAGGGAACTTGCTGTTCCAACAGGACAATGCACGTCCGCATGTATCCCGTGCCACCCAACGTGCTCTAGAAGGTGTAAGTCAACTACCCTGGCCAGCAAGATCTCCGGATCTGTCCCCCATTGAGCATGTTTGGGACTGGATGAAGCGTCGTCTCACGCGGTCTGCACGTCCAGCACGAACGCTGGTCCAACTGAGGCGCCAGGTGGAAATGGCATGGCAAGCCGTTCCACAGGACTACATCCAGCATCTCTACAATCGTCTCCATGGGAGAATAGCAGCCTGCATTGCTGCGAAAGGTGGATATACACTGTACTAGTGCCGACATTGTGCATGCTCTGTTGCCTGTGTCTATGTGCCTGTGGTTCTGTCAGTGTGATCATGTGATGTATCTCACCCCAGGAATGTGTCAATAAAGTTTCCCCTTCTTGGGACAATGAATTGAAGGTGTTCTTATTTCAATTTCCAGGAGTGTATGTCTCACCTCACCTTGAGACCACGGCTTACTGTAACCCAAAACTTTCTTAAGCTACTCAGACGCTGTGTGCTCTGGTGTAAACTTCATCAGGTGGCCGCCAGTCAATTGTCACTAAAACCGACCTCGAATCTCCAAACACTTCGCCGAGTCGGTTGGAAATTCAGAATTACAGCTTCTGTTATGCAATATCTCACCGGTTTACCGAACAAAAATTGGAATAAGAGTTCACCGGAAAATTTTACTAGTAACCCGTTGACCTGACTGACAAGTCACAAGAAAAACTTGGAAAAAGAGCAAGACAAGCTGTTGTCTCTGGTCCGATCATGCCACGAGCCAGCTTTGAAAGCTAAAAATACTACATACGTTCCAGTGCTTCTATAACGAGAGTCGAGGAAACTACACTGATCCTGCGATCATACCTGCACTCCAATTACCCTTATGTTCATGCTTCACACAGCTAACTGTCATTAGCCTGAGTTAGGGTAACATAGGATGCTAATACGAGATAAAAGGAAAATGAATCAGTGAAGTTGGTTTTCCATGCATTTCTTCTCCCAGGCACTGTTATATGATAAGCAAATAACAGAAAAACAGTCTGCTGGGCTAGATGGAGTGAAGTTTATCTTTACATATAAAGTAGTCATGAAAGGTTGCTGATACCGACAACTTTCAAGACATGGCTCGACATCAAACGATACGAAAATTCTATTTGTCTCTTACGTACATGTACTTGGCTACACTAGAAGATAGACATTAATCTGTAAAATAACGTAAAGTGTGGTATGCTCTACTAGCGTAAGCTTTCCTGGGAGTGGAAGGACAGGGCCAAATAAGGGTTGAACATCAATCGTATCGAGATTTTTACTAACAGTTCTCAGCCAAAATAACTTTAGTAATTAGACCAACAGGACCTTAACATATTAAGGCAAAACTGTTCAATCCCATAAAATTATTCAAGGACAATTACAGGTAATCGACCAACAGGGCTATCAAATATTTCAGTTAGATCAAATAACAAATAGTGTTAATTCAGATACTTGCTCTCAACTCCCCGAAAGTCATTCATGAGAACATAAAGGACGACAATTTAAAATTATAACAAATATTATTCTCTTTCCAGAAATATACAAATCTTGTGTGCCACTGGTTACTATTGTTGAAATATTTACAGCAAATTTCAGTTAGTAAAGCAAGATAATATTTCACGAATTGAAGTTACATAAAAATCTCTTCATAGGTTCTATGAAAACAGTCTCCCAGTAAGTAGTTCAAAAACATCTTTAAAATAAAAGGAATTCATTAAAAGGAAAGAAAAACAATTAAAGCCACTGGGTATGGAACCACCACGCGTTGAGTAGTGTGGACCGGACGGGCGGACCCCACATTACTTGGGGCAGGCGTAATAAACTGCTCCCCACCCTCCCCTTTTTCTAAGCAACCAGTGACAAAACGCATTAAGGCAAAAACTTACAGTGGTAACCTGATGAACAGAGGAATAATTTTCAAGTAAAGCGAATAAACTTAAGACATCAGATTACACGCTGGCAACGAAGACAAAACATTTCTGAAAAGTCGCTAATGATAAGTTAACTGCCCAAGGCAACCATCCCCACTTACACTGACACTAAAGAAGTTCAGCGGCCAACCCGGATTCAGCTTCAAATCACGCCACGAGTCGGAAACTCGAAATATTTAAAAGACGCGCGGGGCGGGAAAGATAGGTTGAAGAAAGACGCGAACGGTTGGCTGATGAACCTCACCTACGTAAACGTAAGTTTGGCTTCGAAGTTGTTGTTGTTGTCTTCAGTCCAAAGACTGGTTTGTCGCAGTTCTCCATGCTGCTCTATGGTGTGCAAGCCTCTTCATCTCCAAGTAGCTATTGCAGCCTCCATCCCTCTGAATCTGCTTACTGTATTCGTCTCTTTGTCTCCCTCTACGATTTTTACTCCACACGCTTCCCTCCATTACTAAACTGGTGATCTCTCGATGACTCAGAATGTGACCTACCAACCGACCCCTTCTTTTTGTCAGCACAAATTTCTCTTCTCCCAAACTCTATTCAGTAACTCATTAAGTATGAGATCCACTCATCTAATCTTCAGCATTTTTCTGTAGCACCACATTTCAGAAGCTTCTATTCTCTCCTTGTTTAAACTATTTATCTTCCATGTTTCACTTCCATACATGGCTACACTCCATATCAAGACTTCCTGAACTTATACCTATATTCGATGTTAACGTATTTCTCTTCTTCAGAAACGCTTTGCTTGCCAGAGCCAGTCTGCGTTTTGTATCGTCTCTACTTCGACCATCCTCAGTTATTTTGCTTCACAAATAACAGAACTCATTTACTACTTTAAGTGTCTCATTTCCTAGCCAAATTCCCTCAGTATCACTTGATTTAATTCGACTACATTCGATTATCCTCGTTTTGCTTTTGTTGATGTTCATCTTATATCCTCATTTCAAGATATTGTCCATTCCGCTTAACTGCTCTTCCATGTCCTTTGCTGTCTGTGACAAAATTGCAATGTCACTGGCAAACGTCCAAGTTTTTACTTCTTCTCCATAGACTTTAATTCCTACTCCAAATTTTTCTTTTGTTTCCATTAGTACTTGCTCAGTATGCAGATTGAATAACATCGGGGATAAGCTACAACCCTGTTTCATTCCCTTCTCAACCACTGCTTCCCTTTCGTGCCCCTCTACTCATATAACTGCCATCTGGTTTCTGTACAAATTGTAAATATCCTTTAGCTCCCTATATTTTACCCCTGCCACCGTTACAGTTTGAAAGAGAGTATTCCAGTCAACATTGTCAAAAGCTTTCTCTAAGTCTAGAAATGCCATGAGAAGTTGCAGGGTCAGTATTGCCTTCGTGTTCCTACATTCATACGGAGTCGAAACTGATCTTCCCCGAGGTAGGCTTCTACGAGTTTTTCCATTCTTCTGTAAAGGATTCGTGTTAGTATTTCAAAGCCATGACTTATTAAACTGACAGTTCTGTAATTTTCACACCTGTCAGCACCTGATTTCTTAGGAATTGGAATTATCATATTCTTCTTGAAGTCTGAGGGAATTTCGTCTGTCTCATACATCTTGCTCACCAGCTGGAAGAGTTTTGTCATGGTTGGCTCTCCCAAGGCTATCAATACCTCTAATGGGATGTTGTCTACTCCTGGAACCTTGTTTCCACTTAATTCTTTCAGTGCTTTGTCAAATTCTTCACGTAGTATCCCAACCCTCTTTTCTTCCTCTACCTACTTTCCCATTTCCGTAATATTGCCCTCAAGTGCATCTCCCTTTTATAGACCCTCTGTATACCGTACTCCTTCAACCCTCCTTTGCTTAGAAGTATAACCCACCAAAACACAAGCAACAAGATTTGCCCCCTGTGAATAGGCCTTTGGGCTCCAAGTACCTAAAGAAAGAGACGTGATGATTTAGTACACAAGGTACTAGGCAAGAAGAACGTTTTGGACGTCATGACTAATGACATTGAACATAAAATAAATTTCCAAAAACCCAGTAATTTAAAACGTCATAACTCCCTGACAATTCCCAAATGGAAGTAATGATGTTTTGATACGAGTGACACACTCCTCAAATACCAGGCCAGAGACAGGAACAGGGAACAAGAAACAACAAAAGGCTGAACCGAGTGCAACATAGAAGCAGCAGGGCACAAACACGCATAGGAAGCAAACCAGTCACAATTACCACGCTAACAGTGGGATGAAAGAGCAGTCTTTATAAATGCCGCATGGTCTCGGCACCAAAACAATAAACTATTAGTAATTCACCGAGCCCGCTACGGTCGCAGGTTCGAATCCTGCCTCGGGCATGGATGTGTGTGGTGTCCTTAGGTTAGTCAGGTTTAATTAGTTCTCAGTTCTAGGCGACTGATGACCTCAGAAGTTAAGTCGCATAGTGCTCAGAGCCATCTGAACCATTTTTTAATTCGCCGAGCATACAAAGCCGCTTTGTGATGACAAACAGTGGGAAAACTTGGAGCCGTCAGGAGAGCCTCAAGACCTGGTCGGACAAAGGAACACTGTCTCCACTCCCATTTCCAGTGCACGTCCCTCGTGTCCGAAAGATGTTCAGCCACGCCCCATTCATGCCAAAGGTTTTGTTCCAGGAGACGTGGTGCGAGCTATCGATTGCGCGAAGGCTCGAAGTGTAGATGAATGTTAGGATACATGTTAGTAGTATAAAAATAAACTGAATAAAATCTTAGAGAGGACGTTAGGTTACAGCTTATCACCAGTAACCGTGAGGTACCACTCAGGTAGGGCACAGAAAGAAGAGTGGAGAAACAGTTATCGGCAAAAGGTTTGTAATAGCTTACCTGTACAGAAAAAAAAGAAGCTGAACTATGAATACGAAAACAGCACAATTTCATAAACTATACTCCTGAATGAGATAACAGTTATTGCCAATGAAGACTTTTATCCATTTTTATGATCTGTAAGTGACCACAAAACTTTTTATTAAAACAAGTAATACAAATGAGATTTTTTTAGTCTAAGGATAAGAAACAAATGACCCCTCCTTGAAAATTTGAGGCTGCCTTCCGCACATGCTCGGCATATATACACAGAGCATGGGGAAGGTAACTTTTCGGAAAATAATTTCTAAATCACAGCACTTCAACTCGATTACTTACTACATCTTTTCGAAATACATGCAGAACGACTTCTCAGTACACTTCTTCTGACTTGTTGTGTATCAATTTGAGAGTGTCGTCTAAAAACTCTAGAAACTGGCATTTCACTGTTTTTCTTTAGTTAAAAAACACCAAAGTACTCTGCATATAATACCTATGTATACAGTTTTAATACCTACATATACAGTTTTTGTGAGATTATGTCATGTTGTAGCGTCACTAAAATTCATTTTGCTCTTATGAAGGCCTTTTTTTAAGGGTTTACATCGGTCACTTTATTGAAGATTGGTTAGTTTCCACCATTACTCTGCTCATAAAGTCTGATGCTGGCTGTATTTCTGCACAGTTGTTTTTCGCCTTCTATATTTACACCACATTTGTTAAATGCCGCCGGCCGCGGTGGTCTAGCGGTTCTAGGCGCTCAGTCCGGAGCCGCGCGACTGCTACGGTCGCAGATTCCAATCCTGCCTCGGGCATGGATGTGTGTGATGTCCTTAGGTTAGTTAGGGGACTGATGACCACAGATGTTAAGTCCCATAGTGATCAGAGCCATTTGAACCATTTTTGTTAAATGCCAGGAAGTAGTCGATAGCTTTTGTAGATTATAATTTCAGTAAGCAACATGTTTCCATCGTGAGAGCCTCTTTTCTTTCGTTATTATATTCAGTCATCTAAGTGTAACTTGAGTATTGTTGCGACCCATCGATGGTCATTTGGCTGAGCCGAGGTCGGGGCCCACCGCGTCGTTTCTCCTCAGGTGGCTGAGCAATTTCAATAGTGTCAAGGGGCAGTGCAGAGTGATACAGCGGTATTCGGAAGTATTTCTTTATTCAGCTAGTTCACAGAAGCGTAATGTCGGCGTGCCGCTCGCGCACTGTTCCGCGAGTCTAGCCGTCTCAGCACTCCTGGACTGCCGACACTGCTGCTGCAGTCATCAAGGCTTCCCGACAATGGAAGTCAGCCGCGTCTGCCCAGTCGCCGCCTGCCGATGCGTCGCGTCTTGCGCCGCGTAGCTGTCCGTGATTCCAGAGACTATTACAGCCCCTGGTGCCCGCCGCCCTCTACCCCATTTGGCCTGCTCTGTCCCACCGTGGGACGAAGGTGGTTGTACTGGTCACCTGTGGCCCTCAGCTGTTGCTGCTCCTAGGACAGTAGCGGTGTCGAACCCGCGCCCTCCTGTACACCGTGCCACAACTTGCCACTAGTGGTGCTTGCCGGATGGCAACACCCTAACGCTGTTTCAGTGCTGCTGCGCCTCCCACAGTGTACGCCTCACCCAGACCCCGGTAAGCGAACGTGTCCCATCCTGGACCTGCTGCAGACTGCCGTCACTGCCCTCCTTCAGTGCAGTCTCCAGGTACCCGGCTGCTGTTCCGTCCTGCCCCAGTGTTGTGTCCCCGGAGGCGGAATACAGCCTGAACAAGTACGTAGAAACAAAGTACAGGTTTACACAGAATAATTACAACATCGCTGCCAGACTCGCCCCTATCTGCGTAGACCAGCACAGGTCCGACCCGACTCTCGACTGACCTGGCACACCTCTCAAGCTAAAAGTGCCTGACTATTTATACTCCTTTTCCCCTCACTTCTGACATAGTGTCAGAGAGAGACAGAAACTATGGCAGGCGTAAATTCCCACACGTAAGCCAGTTACACATCGCCACTCCCGGCTCTGGCCTACTGCCTCAGCTCATACATCGCAATAACTTAAAGGAACGCTGCAGTTCCCTGCCTCGCTGTTGCTCCCCTCCAAGCAATGAAATGAAATGTCGTGTGACGAGGGCCTCCCGTCGGGTAGACCGTTCGCCTGATGCAAATCTTTCGATTTGACGCCACTTCGGCGACTTGCGCGTCGATGGGGATGAAATGATGATGATTAGGACAACACAACACCCAGTCCCTGAGTAGAGAAAATCTCCGACCCAGCCGGGAATCGAACCCGGGCCCTTTGGATTGACAGTGTGTCGCGCTGACCCTCCAAGCAAATCGTACGTACAATACGCCGCTCCAGCTCCGTGACGTGTTTACCCTTCCTGGCCTACGGGCTGCCGACTATTACCACACACTGCAGTGGCCCCATACTTCATCGCTCAACTGCACCATTACTGAATTTTAACAAAATTCCTCTTTCCTACGACTAAGACAAATACTAGCTCTGCAGTATATTTATAAATGTATTACACAAGTTTGGGATTCCTTAAATTCACATTACACACGGTTGGACAGCTTTTGAACCACCATTCCCCAAATGTAGTAAAAAAATGGCATTAAATCACTGAGGTGAGTGATAAAATATTTGCTTCATTTCAGCAGCTTCTTTTAATACCATTGTTAGTGACATGGCCCGTTTCTACCACAAACCACTGGAAGTTGCCATCAAATGTGTGCAGCTGTCTAGGATGCCAAAATCTTGATATAGGCTGCTAAATTTGTAGAGAAATCCAAAAGAAATTTACAAAATTCATTCTGACAGTTTAGGTCGTTTACTGTTCTGCATCCTGGCCAACATTATGTAAAAGCATTTCTTTTGTTGCCAGAACGGTATCTGAGTTCTGCAGTCCCACTCAGTAATGAAGCACACTGTCCAGTAATGGCGACTCACGGCTGCGACAATGGATATGCTTCTAAGTTCCCACAAGAAAAACTAGACCATACAAAGAAACGCGTTCTTGTTCTCAGCGCTTGGTGAGTCCGCCCCTCTGTTCCCTACTACTCTGAGCACTTCGTCTGTTATGAACAAAACAGCCTTTGCTTCGGGGCTATAGGGGGCCGACTCATTACACTGCAGAAAAGGAGGCGCGCGTATGTGCTCCGCTCTGCAGTCTTTCCCAAACGATTCTAAAAATACTATTCGGTAAAAAAAAACATTTATTCTGCCACATGCTGTAGCCTAATCCGTTAGCTTAATCATGAACTGCCTATAGTTTCGTTAATGGCTATAGTTATTGTGATATTTCGTTATTAAGTAAGGTGCTACATGAAATTCGAACAGTTTGCAATGAAAAGTAGGGGCCACAATGTATTTCGAATTTTTCTCTAAGCTTGACATGAGATCTAATGTGTACTTAGTTCTGCCCACATGAACAGATGACAGAATGAAAATGAAATATTGATAATATCCTTGATAACTTACATGTGGTTCACGATATCGGAATGAGTTTTCGGAAAATATAGCACACGAAGCGGAGATTATTTTTCTATGTAGTTACCAGGCAAAGCTTTCTTGTCTGCTCTAATATACGAATAACTATAGATTCTACAATGAATTAATGTAATAATTTTAAGGACCACCAATAGCAGATGAAAAGAGAATTAATATGGGTTTGCAACAACGTAAGTGAAGAAGTTACACATTTCTTTCACAAGCTTTTCATAAGCAATTGAAATGTGTCGTTAGTTGTTTGTTTTATAATATATTGTCTCAGGATTCTGTCGCGATTGCATCTGCATTAGCATGTTAGTGAGGTGAAATTTTGTAAGCTGCTCTGTGTCATAGCAAAAGAATCTAATTTTAACATGGCAACAAGAGAAAGAAAGAAAAGATTACAAGTCAGGCGAAGATAGCTCCTGTTACGATAACAGCGTAATCAGGTAACTCATTAATAAATGGCTGACTTATTCAATAATTGGTCATACTGGAACGACTCGTTAATACGATCGTTTGCAGACTCGCTAGCTGTAGCTTATGACTTCTGCTTGTCAATAGCCTTCAGCTGTTGCACTGCACCTCGCTTACCGTGCGGTGGCCATTAATAGTGGACCAAATAGTGGACCCCCAGCACTGCCATTTTCCCATCCCCAACCACGCCGTCTGCGCAAGTACAGGCTAAGTTATTTTGTCCAAACTGCTATAAATACCTACTAGAAAGAGAATGCAACTTTACAAAACAAAGCAACATTATAATCAAAATGTGAGAAGAGAAAGTATTCTTCCTCCCTCTCTTTTCAAAATACAGCTACTGTACTTCACTTTCTGGTGACAAATGTAAAACACATACAGTCCAACAAGTTACTTATGTCTACATTTTGTTAACACATGCAATGGTCAAAGGTAAGGAGCTACTATTTGCAGTTTCGAAGTGATGTTGATTAATTTTTGTGATGAACAGTACGCAATAACTGTATCTCACAAGGAATCCACTGAGTGTGAGCTCCCAAAAGGCATTCGATGCCCCACGTTTGACTACCATACAACCACAACATTGGCTGCTAACGGCAACAGGGGCTTGACTGTAGATACCCAATGGCGGGCACAGCATAGGGCTACGGAGTGTTATTGAACTGCTCAATCCAGGAGTAATACACAACAGTGCTATATTGCTAGTGGTGTTGATATAAAGCAGAGCAATGGCAACGAAAAACATAGCAAACATTGCACCGTATCTACAACAACAGCTGCTGAAGTTGACATTTCATCAGAAAGGAACCCAAGAGATTTCGCAAAGTCAGCAAGAAGTGACAGATGAAATATTAGCGTTTCTGCGAGATGAGGCAATAGAATGTGTAGGGGTCGTATACGATCGTCAGTGCGGACAATGTATGTGAGGAATACAATGTTGGCGATACGTCCTTAACAGGTGAAGACATGGAGCCACAAAGCCTATTTCCAGTGAAACATAGCAAAGGATATCGTTGTCCAAGGATCGGGCACTAAAAATAATTACGGACATGGAAGATCATCTGCAGCAGAGTGATAAAACAATTATGATCAGATTTCTATAAATCCGTTGCAATATAACCGTGTAGTGCATAGGAAACTACTACGGATATTTAAGGGAGGATAAAAACTGGTGTTTGCGCGTTTCAAGGATGCTCGACGACATAGATCATAGTGATTTCAAGGGAAGCAGTGGATGTTTGCATAACATCAGACAGTGCTACACAACCGAAAGACGTAAGATAATGAAATTTCAAACAAAGCGGCAACTTGACGATGCATTGCAAACTGCAGAATCGGCCCCTAAATTTGTACGTGAGATAAACAAATTTATCCCCTCGCTCAGTAAGGAATTTGTTTTCAACTTCGAACATTTAGGATTTAAACAGGAAATATAAATGAAAGGAATCCTGGAAATTACAGGTACTAAGAGAGCTGTATCGAGTTCAAGTAACATCAACACCTTAAAGCACCGTGTACAGTTAGGCCGATTGTTAATCTGGATGGTAAATTGGTTCGAAAGTTATTTACAGTGCTGCGTGTAGTTGGAGGTGCTCTGCCCCCTTCGATTCTTTCTCGTGTGTGTGATCTTGCAAGAGCAGTACGGGATACTTACGTCACAACAAGCAAGAGTGGGAAAATGTGCGTGACAGAATTACAGCTAAAGTATGAGCACTGCTATTGGCCAATAACTGGTCAAAATAACTTGCTTCTTCTTGATTCCTGGTCGTCGCCCTCCTGACGCACAAGGTCATTAGCAGCTTATCTTTTTCCTGTCATAATTTTTAACGCAACGCTTTCTAATGAGCCTTGTTAAAGATTGAACTTGCGACATAGCTTTCAAGAGGTTGCTTGCCAGTTACCTATTCATAAACCTCAACTCAGTTTTGGAAATATTTTGTAATCAATTAATGTGCCATAGTGTAATTATATTATGGGACTTCTTGGGTGATATTTCATGGAGAGCTAAGGCATTCTCTGAAATATTCATGTTTCGTTTCTGATTATCTGCAGAGATAGCACGTATACTTTGAATAAAATGTGGCGACACGTCATAATGTCAAAATGCCAGGATCATGATGACAGAGATGAATGCATGATGTCTGTTCTTTCGTACATATCAGAAAGACACCACCAGCTGTGATACATACTATGTAAATTGAAGGAGGAGGGGCGGGGAAGCGTGGAATGGAAAGGGAAGGAACTGTTAATTTCAGCTGCATCGGGACTTAATGCAGCCGAGCGGTTCTACGCGCTTCAGTCTGGAACCGCGCGACCGCTAGGGTCGGAGGTTCGAATCCTGCCTCGGGCATGGATGTGTGTGACGTCCTTAGGCTAGTTAGGTTTAAGTAGCTCTAAGTCCTAGGGGACTGATGACCTCAGATGTTAAGTCCCATAGTGCTCAGAGTGATTTGAACCATTTGGACTTTATGCGGAATCAGCAGCGACGAGTGAAAAAGTGTGGTGGACTGAGATTCGAAACCGGGATCTCCTACTTATTTGGCAGTCGCTGTAACCACTGTACCAACCAGAAAAAGTATGAATCACGAATGTGTGGACTGTCGTGGCGCACTCCTTGGCCAACCGACATTCCCACCTAGCGCCACTACCCTGTCCATGTCGTCCGCGCGAGCTAATTTTAATTCCCGCTGGATGTCGAACTAACTGTGCATCTGCAGTGATGGTTGTGGGCTCATAGCAGATCACGCCTTATCACGACGAGTACGGAGGCCATGGACGGGGACAGCGGATAAGTGGTGGCACCAGGTTGAAATGTAGGTCGGTCGAGGAGCGGGCCAAGATAGTCTGTGTATTTACAATTAACACTGTGTCCGGGTGATGCAGTGGTTAATGCAGCTGCCTAGTAAGTAGGCGCTCCTGGATCGAATCCTGGTCCAGTACAGATATCCACTCATCGCCACTGATTTCGCATAAAGTCCTAATGAAGCTGATATCATCAGTTCATCCCTTCCCTGTCTCCCCCCTTACATAATTACAACTTACACAACGATAAGAGAAATGAAATTATTGTTTACTACTATGATCGAAACAGAGGAAATGAATTAAAATTTGTACTTCAGCCGCGACTCGAACTCGGGTCTTTTTGTTTGCTAGGCAGAAACGCTAACCATTACACTACCACAGCACAATATTCAATATTGCTGCACGAACTACCTAACCTGAGTGCCCTCCCCAACAACAACGGGTTCGGATCCCGGCCGCAGCACAAATATTAATTCATTTCGTCTGCTTCGATCGGTATCATACATAATAAAAAAAGAGACTTAAATGTCTCAGGAAAACATTTAATTATAAGAAATTATTGTTGTTCTTGAGGTCTCGCATTATGAAGTCGTCTACGACTTCTGAGGCAACAATAAATGAACTTGGCATGGTTCTAGACTGACGCTCAAATTACGTAAGCCAAATTAATTATAATCAGCAAATCAGCTTCAGTCAAAATTTAGCCCCAAAAAATTGCTGTGAAAATTTGATTCACAAACTATCGCCACATACTCGACTTAGAGAATAAGTTGTTTATTGCTGTTAAATTACGTAAAATGAAACTGCAAAAGCATAACACGAGGGGACGTATTATATTTTCTCAAAGAGATAATACGCCAAGGAAACGATATTCAGAGCGTTAATGCAATATACAACACCACCACACGCATTACACCAGGCTAAACAAACATAATACTGGAAAAACATGGCGTCCTGAGCTCTCAGTCAATCAGGGACGATATCATCATTGGACATCCTCTATCTGTACAGGGTAGAAGAAAACAATCTCATACTAGGTCAGAGGAAGGATGGGGACGTCGAATCGAGCGAAGTTTTCCAGACAACCGTAGATCGGAGATGCACCGTTATGGGGCTACGGCCATAAAACGGCAGCCAATCAGCAGCGGCGAGTGCTCGAGAGTTTGCCCGGTAAACGAACGTGTTTGGACGTGTCTCTCAGTGCGATTCTTTATTTATTCTGTGACGTCAACTTTGTAGCGATACGGGAGGCAAGAATTACGAGCGTTTGCTGTAAAAAAATAGTTTGAGAAAGAAACGATAATTTAAACTTTAATTTTCTTTTTCTTTTCCGCCCTTCTCTTAGTTCACACTTTATGAACTACTCTACCAGTTGAAATGAATATTACTGCTCTCTGTACTTTAAGAAAAACTAAAACAAGTGGCCTTTAGATGTAATTATCGGGCATGGACGTGTGTGATGTCCTTAGGTTAGTTAGGTTTAAGTAGTTCTAAGTCTAGGGACTGATGACCTCAGATGTTAAGTACCATGGTGCTTAGAGCTATTTGAGCCATTTGTAATTATCTCCCAGATTTTAATGACCTAGAAACAGCGAAATATGCAAGTAATTATGACCTAAAATTTAATCAGCATAAAAAATAAAATCTGACTTCATATGTTTAATAAAAAACGTTCTTGTTGATTTTTTTATATACCATGTAATACAAAATTCACTTGTGAACAAATTGTCAGTATAGTACTTGGGTTTTGCAATGCCTGAAAGTAGCTAGCGCTTATTTTTTAAATGTATGCATGGCTCTGAGAGAAACACGAAGTACAGTGAAGACAATAACACCTTGTTTTCACTACTGCACACCAATTCTCAAAAGTATTACAATTTAGTTAACACGTCCTGTCAATCTTCAGTTTCTGCAGAGTTGCATTGGATCACAAGATGCATTTTCAGGTTTTCCAGTTTCAAAAATCTATAGTTGTCGCTGACGGTAGTTTTGTATCTGGAAAAGCTCATCTTCCCAACACTGAACGTCAAAGAAACGAGGAGGTCACTGAAGGCCAGCTTTGGTTCATTCTCGCATATTTAATGACGGATGCAGTGATCAGGGACCAAAAGGTTAACGTAAATTCAAAGACATAGTATCGAGATATATATCAAATAAATTAATACGAGATGATACTGATACACCATGTTCACATAACAGTTCAGAATACTGTTGCAGAAGCAATAAAAAAACATGTCACACTTCAAAGAACGCAAAACCTCCAAGATTAGTGAAGTTTTAAAGAAACTTGAAATTTAGCTCGTGCTTTAATGCGAAATGCTTTTAATAGTATCTGCGAAGAAACTCTGTATCGAAATATGGCAGAAACCCCATAGAGATTCTCGTCATATCTAAAGTACACCGGTGGCAGGACGCAATCAACACCTCCACTACGCAATAACAACAGTGATGTCACTGAAGAAAGAGCCACTACAAATGGGTTACTAAACACGATCATCCGAAACTCCTTCACCAAAGAAGACGAAGCAAATATTCCAGAATTCAAATCTAGAACAATTGCCAACTTGAGTAACTTAAAAGCAGATATCCTCGGTGTAGTGAAGCACCTTAAATCACTTAATAAAGACAAGACCTCAGGTCCACATGACCGAGCGAGGTGGCACAGTGGTTAGCACACTGGACTCGCATTCGGGAGGACTACGGTTCAATCCCGTCTCCAGCCATCCTGATTTAGGTTTTCCGTGATTTCCCTAAATCGTTTCAGGCAAATGCCGGGATGGTTCCTTTGAAAGGGCACGGCCGATTTCCTTCCCCATCCTTACCTAACCCGAGCTTGTGCTCCGTCTCTAATGACCTCGTTGTCGACGGGACGTTAAAAGAACACTAACCTAACCATCAGGTCCACATTGTATAATAGTCTGGTTCCTTTCAGGGTATTCTGACAATATAGCTCCATACTTAGCAATCATATACTACCACCATATACCGTCAAAAGATCCGTACCTAATGACTGCAAAGTTGCCCAAGTCGCATCAGTACCGAAGAAAGGAAATAGGAGTACCACTTAATTATAGACTCATATCAATTACGTCGCTTTTCAGTACGATTTTGGAAGACGTAAACTGGATCGAAATATTATGAAACCTCTTTGAAAACACCTTATTGACAAATAATCAGCACGGATTCAGAAAACATCGTTCTTGTGAAGCACAACTAGCTCTTTATTCTCGGGAAGTAATGGGTGCTATCGATAAGGGATGTCAAATTTATTCCATATTGCCAGATTTACAGAACACTTTTCGCATCATGCCTCACAAGCGACTTCTAATGAAATTGCATGCTTATGGATTATCGCCTCAGTCGTGAGACTGGATTAGTGAGTTCCTGTCAGAATTTCAGAAATGTCACAGTTCGTAGTAATTGACGGAAAGTCATCGAGAGAAATAGAAATAATATCTGGCGTTCCCTAAGGAAGTTGGTATAGGCCCTTTGCTATTCCTGATCTACATAAACGACATAGGAGACAATATGAGCAGCCCTGTTAGATTGTTTGCAGATAATGGTGTCATTTCATCAGATGATCAAAACGAATTGCAAAATGATTTAGCCAAAATATCTGTATGGTGCGAAAAGTGGCAATTGACTCTAAATAATGTAAAGCGTGAAGTCATCCACGTAAGTACTACAAGGAATCTGCTAAACTTCGGTTACATGTGATTCACACAAAACTAAATCCCGTAAATTCAACTAAATACAGTTAAGGATAACTTTAATTGGAATGATCAAATAATTAATGCCGTGGGAAAAGAAAACCAAAGATAGTTTACACCACGCTTGTCCGCCCTCTTCTGGAGTATTGCTGTGCTGTGTCGAATCCGCATCAGAAGGTACTGAAGGAGAACATGTAAAAAGTTCATAGAAGTGCAGCTCATTTTGCATTGACGCCAAATAAGGGAGAGAGTGCTACAGACATGATACGGAAATTGGGGAGTCAGTCATTAAAATAAAGGCGTTTTTCGTTGCGGCACAATCTTCTCATGAAATTCACCAACTCTCTCCACCGACTGTGAAAATATTCTGTTTGTGCCCACCTACAAAGGGAGAAACGGTCATCATGATGAAATGAGAAAAATCAGAGCTCGCACAGAAAGGTTTAAGTATTCGTTATTCCCGCGCGCCGTTCGAGAGTGGAAAGGCGAAGAAATAATTTGAAGGTGGTTCAATGAATCCTCTGCCAGGAACTTAATTTTTAATTGAAGAGTAATCATGTAGATGCAGAAATGTTGTGGTATTCCCAAAAAGACTATCACTAATTTCGCACATTGTAGAATGTCCAGGAATTCGCTGGAGAACATTTTGCAATTTGTTGTTCACCTTGGGAGTCACATTGTAAGACGTGTATATTTCTATTGTTTATTGTTAAATCACAATTTATGAATGATGTTTATATTTTATTAATAGGGTTAAGTAGGAATAATTAATATTTGTCATGTTGGAAATAATTGTGGTAGCAGGTATTGTTGACAAGAGAGACCGCAAATTGATATAATTTTAAAAAGGGCGGGAGAGACCGCGTATGGATACATTTTAAGAAAAGAGCGGGAAAGACCGCGCATTGATATATTTTGTAATGCTAGCAGGGATTGTCTGCACCAGAAAGCATAGTTGGCAGGAGAAACAGCACTTTAGCGTTCGTAGGAAGTCAGTAGTAAGCGAGAAGTGAAGCGAGTTGGTACCAGGTCTGAAAAGAGAGGTTGAGAGAAGCGGTGTGCCTGCCAGCCACTAGCTATGATTTACAAGAGATTATAAACGAATGTACAGAGAGATCAGCTAACTATTATAATAAGAGGGACTAATATTATTGAATTAATTTTTGGGGGGAAACTCAAGACTACTGAAGGTATGTTTGCGCATTGCTAGTTGTAAGATTATTGTAAAAAGTAAGTCTCATTTGAACATTTGTAAAATCATTTCATTCAGAATATAATTAACTTTTGCCAGCAATATTGCATTTCTAATAAAATCCATCCCAAAAACCATCAACGTAAAACTTTGCAAAATTTTTATTGTTGTCAAGAAAAAGTTTAACTATGAATTACGGAACTTCAGTCTAATTAATTAAAGAATAACATTAGCTTTGCTATTAAAGAATAACGTCAGCTTTGGTAATAAATACAGCCACTTATTGTGAAAGCCCACCAGCAGCTAATAGAGTATAGTAAAACAGAGTAAGTATATTCATGTCGCAGTTCGACGTAGCAGTCAGATAGCGATCCAGTAACAGTAAAAAAGGTAAGGAACAGTTTTGGGTTATTGCAGATAACGACGGAGGGACACGACGACGACACATTCTATGTTTCGTCAAAATAATCAGAAAATCACTTTTAATAAGCAGCAATTAAATTTGTATGCGAAGATAGAGAAAGAGCATAAATTTCAAAGGGATGACTTCATTTGTTATTATTAAGCCAGAGAAAGAAATCCTAAGAAACGGTTACATAGTTTATTATAAAAAGGAAGGTTATCAATAACAAAAGAGGTATAGAGGAGACGGGAAGGTTTCAACATGATCACCAGTTCGATCCAGTATACAGACGTCACACAGTTGAGTACCAGCAGCTTTCAGTCGGGCGATGACTTTTGTACCACTGAAAAGTTGGTGTTGACGTATGTCAAGTTTCCAGAAAAGGTATCTGTAAACACTTCTTTCACAGATCTGATAGCACTTGATTCATCGCTATCGAGCTCATAAAAGATTGTCTTTAATTTGGTGTAGTTGGTTCGGTAATTCTCAGCAGCATTAAGTCAATAAGCCCGTCGTTTAAGAACAGACTGAGAGTGGTGCAGCAGTGAAGGTGGCTGTTTCTTGAATTTCTGCACCTGTAACAGAACTTTCACATACATTTTCTGCTCGTAATAAACTAATTTATCCGCATTCCCGACTTGCGGCTATAACCAAGTCAGAAACCTTTTCACATGTATCACCTGAGTACAAATGGCGGCTCCGCCAGTACACTGTCCTTTTACATCTTGTGTACGCGATGCCTCCGCCACCTATATACAGGGTATTACAAAAAGGTACGGCCAAAACTTTCAGGAAGCATTCCTCACACACAAATAAAGAAAAGATGTTATGTGAACATGTGTTCGGAAACGCTTAATTTCCATGTTAGAGCTCATTTTAGTTTCGATCCACCTACGCTCAATGGAGCACGTTATCATGATTTCATACGGGTACTATACCTGTGCTGCTAGAACATGTGCCTTTACAAGTACGACACAACATGTGGTTCATGCACGATGGAGCTCCTGCACATTTCAGTCGAAGTGTTCGTACGCTTTTCAACAACAGATTCGGTGACCGATGGATTGGTAGAGGCGGACCAATTCTATGGCCTCTACGCTCTCCTGACCTAAACCCTCTTGACTTTCATTTATGGGGGCATTTGAAATATCTTGTCTACGCAACCCCAGTACCAAATGTAGAGACTCTTCGTGCTCGTATTGTGGACGGCTGTGATACAATACGCCATTCTTAAAGGCTGCATCAGCGCATCGGGTATTCCTTGCGACGGAGGGTGGATGCATGTATCCTCGCTTACGGAGGACATTTTGAACATTTCCTGTAACAAAGTGTTTGAAGTCACGCTGGTAAGTTCTGTTGCTGTTAGTTTCCTTTCCATGATTAAAGTGATTTGAAGAGAAGTAATAAAATGAGCTCTAACATGGAAAGTAAGCGTTTCCGGACACATGTCCACATAACATATTTTCTTTCTTTGTGTGTGAGGAATGTTTCCTGAAAGTTTGGCCGTACCTTTTTGTAACACCCTGTATACATGCATAGTGCTATCCCATGTATTTCATCTCAGCGTACTCCTGGGAAATAAAGCTTTGTAGTAACTGTGTTTATTTGTGACAGTATCACCCGAAACACTGTCGTGTGAACAACAATTTCATCATTTTATTCTTGTGTCCTTAAAGGCACGACAAATACGAGTACATGCTTGTTTGGCAAAAAGCTGGCCGAAATATGACCTGTTACCAACAAAGGTGTAATAAGACTGTATATGCACAGTAAAAATACATTTTTCCTCACTACACTACCTGGATTCTTGCATAGATTGTTGTAAAATTCAGCCTAGAGTCCAGCAAAAATATATGACTCGTCATTAAAATTCGAATTCTATTAACAACATCCACCTCTCAGTAGGTGAGAGTGTTGTACCCAGGAACAGTTTTCACACTTTCGCCTCTACCCAACCCTGTAATAAAACTGCAATATATTTTCTTATCCCGTTTCTAAATGATTGCATTCACTTTGTATATGCTGCATTCTCTTCCTGAAATTAAAATATTACTATGGAAAATTAAGATTTTTCCAGATGTGAAAACCTCTTCCTACGTACTACATGGTCATTTATCTAGGAACAAACATTCTGTTGAAATTTAAAAGTGTGCAAACGAGAAATTTTGTCAATACCGTATTTAATAGTCGATGTATTACATTATTAGTCTACTATGTACAATAACCAGTAAGTGAAACCAAATTAATCAGAAGTATTATCAAAATCTAGTTACAAGTTAAATAAATTTTGAAATGGAAACTATTGGAAAGAACTAAAAATTTTCATTTTCAAGACAGGTAAAACTGTGAAGACATTAACGAAATTCAGTTAATGGGAAAATACTTTATGTCACATGGTACGAGACCTTCATCGGTACAGGATGGTCCACTACCGACGAAATAAGGGTTAACCGTCCACACATCGTAAAATTAGTTATAAAATGTACAGAATTTTACTTGTCATCAAAATCTGTAACTAAAGAATTAACAATGTACTCGACATAGCTTTAATATATTATATTGCACTTACATGTGTAGAATTCGAAATATTTACAAACCCTGCACAAAACACGTTCTCTAAAGCCAATCACTAAACTGTTGTATTGACTAGGAAACATTAAGCATTTCTCGGAACATTATCCTCCAGATACAACACTCTCCCCTATTATATGTCGACAATCTTACAGCTTGCCGTTTCTGCAGAATGACCTGTTACATTAATAAATTAATGACGTTATGTTGTGTTTAGTGTAGCTTTTCAGTAGTCTAGCCTTATCCCGTAAACGTCTCAGAAAATTCGAGACTAACGTAACCAATCACGGAGAGGAATTTAAAGGTTTCACTATTCAGCTGAAACAGTTATCTTCAGCTAATCCAATCATTAACTGTAGTCTTTAGCAAAACAAATGTTAACTTGGGCAAGTCAGTTAAATGCACATACTTCCGCGCCTCTTCGCTGAATGGCTCACGTCTTAAGGTCGTAGTTCTACAACGGTGCAGTTCCGATCTATGGTTGTCTGGAAAATTCCATGTCCCCTGCCTCTATTACGTCATCAGCTAATTTTCCTCCACCCTGTATAGGCTGGCTCAATATGTGAACCCGAGCATTAACGCTGTCTATGACACGACGCCTTTGTTATATTAGCAGCCAATTTCCTTGCGCTCTGTATAGGCTAGGCTCTCTATTTGAACCCGAGCATTTACAGTGTCTATAGAACGGTGCGCAAGCTACAACATGCAGCTAAAATCTAGGAGCAGCCACCCACTCCCCACAAAAAAATTCAAGTTGGTATTTGTGGCTTTTTACAGGAAACTGGAATCTCCTCAGAAGGAATTTCACTGAAGCAGCACTAGATGTCGTTTTGCTCCAAGCCGCATGCTACACGTTGTCTAGTGTGGCCGAGATTTGGTGTGCTGCTTGAAACGGTGCTACATAGTTTGTCGCTCAGGCAAAAGTGTTGCCTGATGTCAAATGCTGTAAGTTGCCAAAGTTTGTATTGTGGACCTCCGTCAGTTCCACTGAAGCAACATCAGAATAGCACAATATCTCTTTGTAATCAGTAGCAGCAGCTATATTCTTGGTCGTAATCTTGAGCAACAGAAGGGAAAGCAGAAAACCAAAACGCCGGAGAAGTAATTACTTGTTGGAGGTCAGGAACATTGCAAAAACTTCTAGGAAACAGGTTAGTGACGATGAAACTATGTTAAAAAATTTACACTAATGAGATTGGAAGTTTTTAAGTTGTTGCTGGATAAAATCACGTCAATGATAAGAACAACACCAACTATTGTGAGGCGATTCCGGCTGATGTTAGAATGTTTGAGGCATTGAGTGGCAACTGACATTTTTTCTTCACTGATGTACATGTTCTGGAACTCTGCACCAAACATTTCAGGAATTATCCCACAAATTTGCAGAGCTACAATACGTGTTCTCCACGATTCTGAACAGGTAATTATGTAAATACTGGCATTCAAGACATATTATATAATTTATATACAGGGTGTTAAGAGACTATTCGTTCAAATTAATGCAGGATGTGAAGAACATCGAGAAGGAGCATATGGTCACTGAAGTGAACTTGTAGTGTTAGGAAACATTTTGTTAATGGTGGTGATGTAAGTTGTTTAGTCTGCACCGCTGAATGGGAATGTGTACTGACATTCAAGACTGCTCTTAGTACGAAAGTTTGGCCCTGAGGTCTGCGTAGACTGTAAGATGAATTATGAACTTCCAGCGTAACGGAGCGCCAGGCTATTTCAGCAATGCTTTGAGGAATCATATGAGAACCACGTCGAGGATCATATGTTCCAAAAATAAATATGTTTGTTTTAATGTTCTCTACATCCTGTACTAATTTAAACTTACAGTTTCGGAACCCTGTATACACAACTCCACCGACAAAGTTTCAGAGGCTGTACAGTGATACCTCCTGAATATTTCGGCATAAGGGACGCACAGTCGCAGGTGGCTCCTTACTTAGTATTAATGTAATTGTGATTTACTAAGTTTGTTGCTCCAGTTACCTAGGTTTCTGTGAAAACATCCTTCACCAAGCACAAAAAAGAGTGCTGCAGCAAACCTTGAATGCAAAAAGTACTACGATTCGGTTTCCTTCGCTGCTGGAACAACGTGGCGTAACGTCTTTGACCGCTCTTCCTTTGAGTTCAGTGAAGTCACACACACTGGATGCACCTCTGCCAACTCTGCATCACTAAACCTATCCACACTGCGGTATACGTTACGGTGTTAAGCAACAACTAACACTGCCGGAAAAACGGACCCTGGAGAGAACAGAGCAGCGCTGAATGCAGTCTTCAGAGAGAAGAGTAAGTGGATATTTTGACAACAGTAAACACAGTTATCCCCCATGAACCACGGACCTTGCCACTGGTGGGGAGGCTTGCGTGCCTCAGCGATACAGGTGGCGGTATCGTAGGTGCAACCACAACGGAGAGGTATCAGTTGAGAGGCCAGACAAACGTGTGGTTCCTGAAGAGGGGAAGCAGTAGTTGCAGGGACAACAGTCTGGATGATTGACTGGTCTGGCCTTGCAACATTAACCAAAACGGCCTTGCTGTGCTGGTACTGCGAACGGCTGAAAGCAAGGGGAAACTACGGCCGTAATTTTTCCCGAGGGCATGCAGCTTTACTGTATGGTTAAATGATGATGGCGTCCTCCTGGGTAAAATATTCCGGAGGTAAAATAGTCCCCCATTCGGATCTCCGAGCGGGAACTACTCAGGAGGACGTCGTTATCAGGAGAAAGAAAACTGCCGTCCTACGGATCGGAGCGAGGAATGTCAGATCCCTTAATCGGGCAGGTAGGTTAGAAAATTTAAAAAGGGAAGTGGATAGGTAAAAGTTAGATATAGTGGGAATTAGTGACGTTCGGTGGCAGGAGGAACAAGACCTCTGGTCAGGTGAATACAGGGTTATAAACACAAAATCAAATAGGGTTAATGCAGAAGTACGTTTAATAATGAATAAAAAAAATAGGAGTGCGGGTAAGCTACTACAAACAGCAAAGTGAACGTATTATTGTGGCGAAGATAGACACGAAGCCCACGCCTACTACAGTAGTACCAGTTTATATGCCAACCAGCTCTGCAGGTGATGAAGAAATTGATGAGATGTATGATGAGATAAAAGAAATTATTCAGGTAACGAAGGGAGACGGAAATTTTATAGTCATGGGTGACTGTAATTCGAGAGTAGGAAAAGGGAGAGAAGGAAACATAGTAGGTGAATATGGATTGGGGGTAAGAAATGAAAGAGGAAGCCGTCAGGTAGAATTTTGCACAGAGCGTAACTTAATCATAGCTAACACTTGGTTCAAGAATCATGAAAGAAGGTTGTATACATGGAAGAAACCTGAAGATACTAAAAGGCTTCAGATAGATTATATACTGGTAAGACAGAGATTTAGGAACCAGGTTTTAAATTGTAAGACATTTCCAGGTGCAGATGTGGACTCTGACCACAATCTGTTGATTATGAACTGTAGATTAAAACTGAAGAAACTGCAAAAAGGTGGGAATTTAAGGAGATGGGGCCTGGATAAACTGACTAAACCAGAGGTTGTAGAGAGTTTCCGGGACAGCATAAGGTAACAACTGGCAGGAATGGGGGAAAGAAATACAGTAGAAGAAGACTGGGTAGCTCTGAGGGAAGGAGTAGTGAAGCAGACGATCAAGTAGGTAAAGAGACGAGGACTGGTAGAAATCTTCCGGTAACAGAAGAAATATTGACTTTAATTGATGAAAGGAGAATATATAAACATGCAGTACATGAAGCAGGCAGGAATTGTAAAACTGCTAAGCAGGGATGGCTAGAGGACAATTGTAAGAATGTAGAGGCTTATCTCACTAGGGGTAAGATAGATACTACCAACAGGAAAATTAAAGAGACCTTTGGAGAGAAGAGAACCACTTGTATGAATATCAAGAGCTCAGATAGAAACCCAGTTCTAAGCAAAGAAGGGAAAGCAGTAAGGAAGAAGGAGTATACAGTGGCTCTATACAAGGGCGATGTACTTGAGGACAATACTATGGAAATGGAAGAGGATGTAGATGAAGATGAAATGAGAGATTCGATACTGCGTGAAGATTTTGACAGAGTGCTGAAAGACCTGAGTCGAAACAAGGCCCCGAGAGTAGACAACATTCCATTAGAACTACAGACGGCCTTGAGAGAGTCAGTCATGACAAAACACTACCATCTGGTGAGCAAGATGTATGAGATAGGCGAAATACCCTCAGACTTCAAGAAGAATATAATAATTCCAATGAAAGCAGGTGTTGTCAGATGTGAAAATTACCGAACTATTAGTTTAATAATTCACAGTTGCAATATACTAACGCGAATTCTTTATAGACGAATGGAAAAACTGGTGGAAGTCGACATCGGGGAAGATCACTTTGGATTACGTAGAAATGTTGGAACACGTGAGGCAATACTGACCCTACGACTTACGTTATTAGAAAGATTAAGGAAAGGCAAACCTACGTTCCTAGCATTTGTAGACTTAGAGAAAGCTTTTGACAATGTTGACTGGAATACTCTCTTTCAAATTCTAAAGGTGGCAGGGGTAAAATACAGGGAGTGAAAGGCTATTTACAAATTGTACAGAAACCAGATGGCAGTTATAAGAGTCAAGGGACATGAAAGGTGGTTGGGAAGAGAATGAAACAGGGTTGTAGCATCTCCCCGATGTTATTCAATCTCTATATTGAGCAAGCAGTAAAGGAAACAAAAAAAAATCTGAGTAGGAATTAAAATCCATGAGAAGAAATAAAAACATTGAGGTCCGCCGATGACATTGTATTACTCTCAGAGACAGTAAAGGACTTGGAAGAGTAGTTGAACGGAATGGACAGTGTCTTGAAAGGAGGATATAAGATGAACATCAACAAAAGCAAAACGAGGATAATGGAATGTAGTCGAATTAAGTCGGGTTAGGGAATTAGATTAGGAAATGAGACGCTTAAAGTAGTAAAGGAGTTTTGCTATTTGGGGAGCAAAGTAACTGATTATAGTCGAAGTAGAGAGGATATAAAATGTAGACTGGCAATGGCAAGGAAAGCGTCTCTGAAGAAGAGGAATTTGTTAACATCGAGTATAGATCTAAGTGCCAGGAGGTCGTTTCTGAAAATATTTGTATGGAGTGTAGCCATGCATGGAAGGGAAACATGGACGATAAATAGTTTGGACAGGAAGAGAATAGAAGCTTTCGAAATGTGGTGCTACAGAATAATGCTGAAGATTAGATGGGTAGATCACTTAACTAACGAGGAGGTATTGAATATAATAGGGGAGAAGAGGAATTTGTGGCACAACTTGACCAGAAGGAGGGACCGATTGGTAGGGCATGTTCTGAGACGTCAAGGGATCACAAATTTAGCATTGTAGGGCAGCGTTGAGGGTAAAAATCGTAGCGGGAGACCAAGAGATGAATATATTAAGCAGATTCGGAAGGATGTGGGTTGCAGTAAGTACTGGGAGATGAAGAAACTTGCACAGGATAGAGTAGCATGGAGAGCAGCATCAAACCAGTCTCAGGACTGAAGACCACAACAACAACAACAACAAATACAGTGAGTGAATCGAACAAGCTTCTTTCCAAACAAGACATAACGCATACCGTCGACATTTGCGCTGCCAATCGTATTTTTACTGCAGTACAGATACAAAGCTAACTGGGGTAAGAAATCAAGGAGGTGCTGGAGACCGTTGGGTCCCTTATACCAAAGTACTCGGAAGGTAACCCGCAGAAGGTATCCCCGAACAAGTTCTGAAAATTTGCCGGTGGTGTGTGGATCATCCTGTGTATCCGAGACATATTCCTGCTTCCCTAGAGGAAGTCTTTTACGTTCACAGTGACATACTGTCCACAAACTCTTTATTTTCTTGTGAATTACGATAATCTTCAGTGAATTAAGGCCTTTTCTGAGTCCCCCACTCCACATCGTATGCGACAAGCCGCACAGATCCAGTGACTGGCAGACAGCTGGCGGCAACGTGCGATTCGTCGTTTCTTGTCGTTTCTCTGGCGCATACGGTGGGCAGAAATTCTCTGAGCAGTATGGGGCTCATTTCTCTGTGTCCTCCTGGTCGAATTGCTCTGTGTGGGATTGCGCCTTTTCGAGCTTTTAGCAAATGTTCGTGTCAGAACTGTATGGCAACTTATCGGACTTTTATATTAATTCTAAGACTACGTCAATGTAATATTGTTCTCCTGCGCCTCTTTTGTTAGTTAAATTCGTAATTTTTGTTTATCCAACCTACACAACATCATACTAAAAATTACAGTTTCTGAGATGCATGAGGGGGCATAAGGATGTGAGACAAGGATGTAGTTTTTCGCCCCTAATGTTAAATGTATACATCGAAGAAGCACTGACTGAAGTAAAAGAAAGATTCAAGTACGGGATCAAAATTCAGAGTGAAAGGATAGGGTTTGCTGATTACACTGTTACCCTCAGTGAAAGTGAAGAAGTATTACAGAATCTGTTGAAAGGAATGAACAGTCTGATGGGTACAGAATATGGATTGAGAGTAAATCGAAGAAAGACGAAAGTAAAGAGAAGTAACAGAAGTGAGAATAGCGAGAACCTTAAAAACAGAATTGGGACTGAGGAAGTAAAGGAAGTCAAAAAATTCTGCTATCAAAGAAGCAAAATAACCTATGACAGACGGAGCAAGGGGGATATAAGAAGCAGACTAGCATTACCAAAAAGAGCATTCCTGATCAAAAGAAGTCTACTAGCATCAAATACAGGCCTTACTTTGAGGAAGAAAATTTTGAGAATGTACGTTTGGAGCACAGCATTGTACATGACTGTGAGAAAACCGGAACAGAAAAGAATCGAAGCATTTAAGATGTGGTGCTACAGAAAAAATTGTTGCAAAATAGGTGGACTGATGAGGTAATGAATGAGGACGCTCTCCCCATAATCGGAGAGGAAAGGAATTTATTTTATACACCGACAGGAAGAAGTTACAGGACGACAGGACAACTGCTAGGACGTCACGGAATAGTTTGCAGGGAACTAGAGGAAAGAAGCTGTAGAGGATAAAAACGCAAGAGGAAAACAGAGATTGGAATACATCTAGCAAATATTTGAGAAAGTAGGTTGCAAGTTCTTCTCTCAGATGAAAAGACTGCTACAGGAGAGAAATTTGTGGCTGGCTGCTTCAAACCAGACAGAAGACTGATGACTCAAAACAAGGAGCAAACAACACAGATTTTTTATTGGGAACGGGAGATGGGAGGTGGAGTCAAATATATTTCTCACCTAAAGAGGCAAAATACCTACAGCCGAACCCGATAACCGTGATGTAATAGGAGTTGTCATTTTATCTGACAAATTTTCATGCAGTTTCATACACAGTTTTATTGTATAATTGTTAGCTCCCCAGAGTAACTCATAATTCTACGTATCAATTTTTGGTACTGACGTTTGTGTGGTTTAAGACCTACTTAAGAACCTTCACGTAGGCCTGTGTCATGAGGTATTTTCTACCATCCTACGTGTAGCGCAGATCTGGCTCTAGTAACTGTAGACGAGTCCGCGACACGTTCATGGTGTGACTCTTGTGCGGAAATGAATGTGTTGACATTTCTATGGAGCCTAGTGGAGTTCGGAACAGGGTGTTCCAGAAGTAGGTTAAACTGGTATGTCTGCCACTATCTGTCACATACTATTGTGAGAGGCCACACACACCAATTCACTCGGTGACGGCTGTCGTACGTACCTTTCTACCAGAGTTCAGTACTGCAGTTGATCTTTCACAGACAAGTAGTGTTCCGTGCTGTAAGTGTTGCAGAGGCGGAGATCACCGAGACTACCGAAAGGGCACTTTCATTGACTTACAGAGGGCATCAGTATTAAGTGCAAAATACCAACAAAGAAGATGCAACTTACCGGTCTTGTGTAAACGTGATGATGATGAAGTCCCATACTCCTTCACAGAGCGTAAGGGAACGATGGAGACCCGCACCGCCGTACTAGGCAAGGTCCTAGTGGAGGTGGTTTGCCATTGCCTTCCCCCGACCGTAATGGGGATGTAGGATGATGGTGAAGACACAACACCCAGTCATCTCGAGGCGGGTGAAAATCCCTGACTCCGCCGGGAATCGAACCCGGGACCCCGTGCTCGGGAAGCGAGAACGCTATCGCGAGACCACAAGCGGCGGATTGTGTAAACGTAATATAGAATAAATGCGAAGGAAAATCATCCACTAAAAATAATATAGTTTTAGGCGAATGTTTGTGTTCCAGGTGAAGCAGAAAATGAACGGCGAAAATATGTTGTATGTGCTAAAGAACCAGGTGCCACAGTTTCATAGGTTTACGTTGAAGAAGTAGGTAGCTCTTTAGTCAAGGCTATGAATTACTAACATATAAATGTGGAACAATACATTCATCACATTACGAGAAAATATATGGGGCTTACATGGAATGCAACGGATTTTGGAGGAATATTCATTCAAGAAAAAATTCACAGGTGCATGGTGGCAGCAATTTTCTACTTACAGATGCCAATATAGGATCGAATCGGAGAGTACTGGTGTTTGTCAGCGAAACGGGGAAAACTGTGAATCACTCTTTAAGGACAGAGCGTTCAAGAGTTCGAGGAAGCCAGTTGGACAGTTGTTTATTCTTCACGCCAATCTTAAAATTTATTGGGAGGAAACAAACACTACTTCAGCTGTTTACGCTTTGCAACGCAACAAAATGCGAGAAATATGTCATCAGTTTTTAAGCTATTAAAACTAACGTGCCTTGATGGAACCCTGAGCCACTCAAGATGAACTTCAAAGTTATAGTTGTCCAGTCAGCTAGAAGTATGTTTCCTGAAACTGAAATTATCGACTGTAATTATCATCGTAGTGAATGTTTGGGAAAACAAATTCAGTGTTGTAGTCTTGTTCCTGCCTAACGAATGCGAAGAAATACTCTATCACATAAGAATGACAGCACGCCTGAAAACCAAAACTTTCATGACTTCTGTAGCTTGATAAGAAACATATACCAAGACAGATGTGAATTTCAGTGGATAGAACTATCGCACTAACGACGTCTCTGAAGGGCGGAGCCGAAGTGTAAATACGTTATCAAAATTTTATCCAAATGTTTACTCATGAGTAAAAAATGCCTACGAGAAGGAGCAGAGTACGATGGCCATCATTTTGACAGATTAATTTTAAATTTAGATGGAAAAGCAGAAAGAAGTTAGCAATTAAGACAGACAAGATTAATGCAAAGGTTTTAAAAAGATACAATTTTGCGGCAATTTAAAATCACTTCTATCGTGTATGGGTTACGCACATAAATTACAATGAAGAATAAAATACGACAATCATTGGAAATTAGGTAAATACTGAAAAATACTTTAATGCACGTCATACCCATTGGCAGTGGGGTATCTAGCGACCGGGAGAAAGCTCAGGTGCCCTGGGGCGGAACACAGATACACACAATTACACTGAAGTGCCAAGGAGACTGGTCTAGGCATGCGATTTCAAATACAGAGAAATGTAAACAAGCAGAACGTGGTGCTGCGGTCGGCAATGTCGATATAAGACAACAAATGTCTGACGCAGTTCTTAGATCGCTTACTGGTTCTACAAGGGCACGTTATCAAGATTTCAGTGAGTTTGAACATGGTGTTGTAGTCGACGCACGAGCGATGGGACACAGCATCTCCGAGGTAGCGATGAAGTGGGGATTTTCCCTTATGACCATTTCACGAGTGTACTGGGAATATCAGGAATCCGGTAAAACATCAAATCTACTACATCGCTGCGGCCTGAAAAAGATCCTGCAAGAACGTAACCAACGACGACTGAAGAGAATCGCTCAACGTGACAGAATCAAGTCTTCCCTCGAGTGAAAATTTTAGCCGGCACGGTAGCTCAGCGTGTTCGGTCAGAGGGTTAGCTGCCCTCTGTAATAAAAAAAATGAGTTAATCAATCAATAACGAACTTAAACGGATGTCTTACGACGTCCGCCCCGAGCAGATGCAACGAACAAAAGCCAACAAAATAATATTTAAAAAAAAAGAAAAGAAAAGGAAGTGCAACCCTTCCGCAAATTACTGCAGATTTCAATGTTGGGTCATCAACAAATGTCAGCGTGTGAACTATTCAACGAACATGGCAACGAAACTATATGGAGCCGAAGGCCCACGGGTGTACGCTTGATAACTGTACGACACAAAGCTTTACGCTTTGTCTGGGCCGGTCTACAGTGACATGGGACTGTTAATAACTGAAAACATGTTACCTGACCGGACGATTCTCTTTTCAAATTCTATCGAGTGGATGGACGTCTACGGATATGGAGAAAACCTCATGAATCCATTGACCCTGTATGTGAGCAGGGGACTGTTCAAGCTGGTGGAGGCTCTGTAATGGTGTGGGGCGTGTACAGTTCGAGTGAGACGGAACCCTGATATGCCTAGGTGCGACTCTGACAGGTGACACATGTGTAAGCATCCTATCTGATCACCTGCATCCATTTGTGTCCATTGTGCATTCCGACGGTCTTGGGCAATTCCCGCAGGACAATGTGTCACTCCACACGTCCAGAACTGCTATGAGTACAGAGTGGCTCAAGGAACACTCTGCTAAGTTTAAACACTACCGCTGGCCACCAAACTTTCCAGACATGAACATTATTGAACATGTCTGGGATGTCTTGCAACGTGCTAATCAGAAGAAATCTCCACCCCCTCGTAGTCTTACGGATTTGTGGACAGCCCTGCAGCCCTCCACCACTACTTCAGACATTAGTCGAGTCCATGCCACGTCATGTTGCCGCAGTAATGCGTGCTCGCTGGGGCCCTCCACGATATTAGGCAGGTCTGCCAGCTTCTTTGGCTCTTCAGTGTGTATAGTTGACATCAATCTATTGTAGAATTATGGAGCATGTTTTATGCTAAAAAATTATGGCATTGTTGGAGAACGAAAATCTTCTCTGTAAAAATCAACATGAATTTCGCAAACAGAGATATTCGGAAACTCAGCTCGCTCTGTCCCTCCATGATATTCATAGCGCTGTAGACAACGGTGCCAGGTTGGTGCCGTGTTCCTTGACTTTAGGAAAGCGTTTGACACCGTCCCGTACCGTCGTTCAGTGAAAAAAATACGAGACTGGATTCAAGATTACGTTGCAAACAGAACTCGACATATTCGCTCTTAACAGAACAAAATCGAAAGAAGTGAAGGTGATTTTCGGAGTACCGCAAGGGGGTGTGATAGGAGCGTTGCTGTTTACAATGTATATAAATGATCTAGTAAAAAGTGTCGGATGTTCACAGATGACGCGGTTGTCTGTAACAAAGTAGCACCGCCAGAAGATAGTATCGATTTGCAGAATGACTACAGAATGGTGCAATCTCTGGCAATTGACCCTGAACGTAAATAAATATGATGTATTGTGGGTACATAGGAAAAGAAAACCAGTACTGTACAATTGCACTCCTGATGAGAAAGTGCTGGAAACAGTATCTACCGTAAAATATCTGGGAGTAACTATCCAGAGCGACCTCAAGTGGAATGACCACATCAAACCAATAGTGGGAAAAACAGTTTCCAGACAGAGATTCATAGGAAGATTCTTAAGTAAATTTAACTCATCCGCGGAGAAAGTGGCTTATAAGGCGCTTGTTCGACCAGTACTTGAATATTGCTCATCAACATGGGATGCCTACCAGGTAGGACCGTTAGAAGAGATAGAGAAACCCAACCAAGAGCGCCGAGTTTCGTCACGGGATCGTTTAGCCGGCTAGAGAGCGTTAAGGAGATGCTAAACAAACTCCATTGAAAGACGCTTGAAAAAAAGCTTTGTACAGAACGGAGAAGTTTACTACTGAAATTTCTAGAGAGCACTTTTTGGAAAGAGCTGGACAACAAATCACATCCTCCGACACACATCACGTGTAGTGACCACGACGAGAAAATTTGAGAAATGAGATCCAATACAGAGGCTTGTCGACAACCATTCTTTCTACTCGCCATTCGCAAGTGGAACAGGGTAAAAGGGATCAGTTAGTGGTACCACAAGCCCGTCCGCACCACGTCATTAGGTGGCTTGCGGCGTACATTGATGAACCTAGCAGATCCACACACAGCCGGCCGGGGTGGCCGAGCGGTTCTAGGCGCTACATCTGGAACCGCGCGATCGCTACGGTCACAGGTTCAAATCCTGCCTCGGGCATGTGTGTGATGTCCTTAGGTTAGTTAGGTTTAAGTAGTTCTAAGTTCTAGGGGACTGATAACCTCAGAAGTTAAGTCCCATAATGCTCAGAGCCATTTGAACCATTTTTGAAGATCCACACATATTAGAAAAGTAGATCTACATATACACTCCTGGAAATTGAAATAAGAACACCGTGAATTCATTGTCCCAGGAAAGGGGAAACTTTATTGACACATTCATGGGGTCAGATACATCACACGATCACACTGACAGAACCACAGGCACATAGACACAGGCAACAGAGCATGCACAATGTCGGCACTAGTACAGTGTATATCCACCTTTCGCAGCAATGCAGGCTGCTATTCTCCCATGGAGACGATCGTAGAGATGCTGGATGTAGTCCTGTGGAACGGCTTGCCATGCCATTTCCACCTGGCGCCTCAGTTGGACCAGCGTTCGTGCTGGACGTGCAGACCGCGTGAGACGACGCTTCATCCAGTCCCAAACATGCTCAATGGGGGACAGATCCGGAGATCTTGCTGGCCAGGGTAGTTGACTTACACCTTCTAGAGCACGTTGGGCGGGATACATGCGGACGTGCATTGTCCTGTTGGAACAGCAAGTTCCCTTGTCGGTCTAGGAATGGTAGAACGATGGGTTCGATGACGGTTTGGATGTACCGTGCACTATTCAGTGTCCCCTCGACGATCACCAGAGGTGTACGGCCAGTGTACGAGATCGCTCCCCACACCATGATGCCGGGTGTTGGCCCTGTGTGCCTCGGTCGTAAGCAGTCCTGATTGTGGCGCTCACCTGCATGGCGCCAAACACGCATACGACCATCATTGGCACCAAGGCAGAAGCGACTCTCATCGCTGAAGACGACACGTCTCCATTGGTCCCTCCATTCACACCTGTCGCGACACCACTGGAGGCGGGCTGCACGATGTTGGGGAGTGAGCGGAAGACGACCTAACGGTGTGCGGGACCGTAGCCCAGCTTCATGGAGACGGTTGCGAATGGTCCTCGCCGATACCCCAGGAGCAACAGTGTCCCTAATTTGCTGGGAAGTGGCGGTGCGGTCCCCTACGGCACTGCGTCGGATCCTACGGTCTTGGCGTGCATCCGTGCGTCGCTGCGGTCCGGTCCCAGGTCAACGGGCACGTGCACCTTCCGCCGACCACTGGCGACAACATCGATGTACTGTGGGGACCTCAAGCCCCACGTGTTGAGTAATTCGACGGTACGTCCACCCGGCCTCCCGCATGCCCACTATACGCCCTCGCTCAAAGTCCGTCAACTGCACATACGGTTCACGTCCACGCTGTCGCGGCATGCTACCAGTGTTAAAGAGTGCGATGGAGCTCCGTATGCCACGGCAAACTGGCTGACAGTGACGGCGGCGGTGCACAAATGCTGCGCAGCTAGCGCCATTCGACGGCCAACACCGCGGTTCCTGGTGTGTCCGCTGTGCCCTCTCGCAGTGTCCGGAGTAAGTATGGTGGGTCTGACACACCGGTGTCAATGTGTTCTTTTTTCCATTTCCAGGAGTGTATATGTATGTATGTTCCACGTCTCCTCTTAAACCACTGAACCTATTTCAACCAAACCTGGTTCAAATGGCTCTGAGCACTATGGGACTTAACATCTGAGGTCATCAGAGCTCTATAACTGAGAACTACTTAAACCTAACTAACCTAAGGATATGACACATATCCATGCCCGAGGCAGGATTCGAACCTACGACCGTAGCGGTCGCGCGGTTCCAGACTGAAGTGCCTAGAACCGCTCGGCCACACCGGCCGGCAAACCAGGTACACATATACCACTTACTACCTGGCGATAATTGCCATAATGGTAAGAAGAAATTGCTTATCAAACGGGTAGAGGGCGCACACGAAAAAGCAGTGTAGGTCATGACGCGCGAATATCTATATTTTATTCAATCAATATTTGAGAATGAGAGCACTTAATGACTTGCAACGAAGTTTACACATACTTTCAAACTTTTCCTCCTGACAACTCCAATAAAACGATGAAAGGAAAAAGTGTATTGCTTCTGGATTTTCGCTGTTCACGTAGAAAAACCGCAGCATGAAGCATGACGTTTTAGCTTATTACTTCTTTACTGCTAAGTATATTCGGAACACGTTTCGGAGGCGGTATCTATATATGCGCCTGAACGTACCTACAAAAATATATCATTGTACGACACATAGTTTAGAAGACCATCATAAACACTTATCAGCGTGAACACAAAAACTGCAGGGTGAAATTCGCTAGAGATACTGGTGAAATACGTGTACAAATACATGTGGAATATGTTAAACATGTGTGAAATACACTGAAGGGTCAAACAAACTGGTACACCTGCCTAATGTCGTGTAGGGCTCCAGCGAGCGCGAAGAAGTGCCGCGGCACGATGTGACATGGACTCGACTAATGTCTGAAGTAGATATGGTGGGAACTGACACCATGAATCCTGCACGGCTGATCATAAACCCGTAAGAGTACGAGAGGGTGGAGATCTCTTCTGAACAGCACTTTGCAAGGCATCCCAGATATGCTCAATAATGTTCATGTCTGAGAAGTTTGGTGGCCAGCGGAAGAGTTTAAACTCAAGAGAGCGTTCCCGGAGCCACTCTGTAGCAATTCTGGTTGTGTGGGGAATTGCCAAAGTCCGTCGGAATTCACAATGGACATGAATGGATGCAGGTGATCAGACAGGTGCTTGCGTACGTGTCACCTGTCAGACTCGTATCTAGACGTATCATGAATCCCATATCACTCCAACTGCACAAGCCCCACACCATTACAGACCCTCCACCAGCTTGAACAATTCCTTGCTGACATGCAGGGACCATGGGTTTATGGGCTTGTCTCCATATCCTTATACGTCCATCCACTCGATACAATTTGAAACGAGACGGCCGACCAGGCAACATGTTTCCAGTCATCAATAGTCGAATGTCACTGTTAAGAGCCCAGGCAAGGCGTAAAGCTCTGTGTCGTGCAGACCCGTGGGTCTTCAACTCCGAAAGCCAATATCGATGATGTTTCGGTTAATGGTTCGCACGATGATGCTTGTTGATGGCGCAGCACTGAAATCTACAGCAACTTGCGGAAGAGTTGCTCTTCCGTCACGTTCAACGATTCTCTTCAGTCGTCGTTGGTCCCGTTCTTGCAGCATCTTTTTCCGGCCGCAGCGATGTCGGAGATATGATGTTTTACCGGATTCCTGATATTCACGGTACACTCGTGAAATGCTCATACGGAAAAATCCCCTCTTCATCGCTACCTCGGAGATGCTGTGTCCCATCGCTCGTGCACCGACTATAGTACCACGTTCAAACTCACTTAAATCTCGATAACGTGCCATTGTAGCAGCAGTTACCCATCTAACTACTGTACCAGACACTTGTCTTATATAGTCGTTGCCTACCGCAATGCTTTATTCTGTCTGGTTACATATCTTTGTATTTGAATACGCATGCCTATTCCAGTTTCTTTGGCTATTCAGGGAATATTTGACACATCTTTATGTAAGCAAAGCCATGAATAGAAAGCTCATCCCAAACCTCTGGAACGATTTCAACGAAATTTGGTAAACGTTTTTGCTACGATCCGGAAAGAAATACTGTGGCAGTGAGAGCCACCAGCCTCCTATCGGGGAGGAGGTGACAAAGTGGAGAAAGAAGGGGCTAGAAGAATGGATAGACAAAAGGGGGTCGAAGAGGAGATGGACACAGTATGGGGGAGGAGGAGATTGACAGAGGGGAGAGGAGGAGAAGGGCAGGGCAAGGAAAGAGATGGAAAAGAAGAGCGAGGAGGGAGGAAGAGATGAACAGCGAGAAAGAAGGAAGAGGTGGACTAACAGAAGACTGGAATAAATACAAACCCATACAAAAGACTACCTCCTGTGGTGCTCTGTGGAAACGACACACAATCAGGTAATGTCACTTGCAGTTTGTAAAATATTCAGTTATGAAGACGTAGAAGACCCGCCAGATGGGGATGGGGAGGTGCGCCGGCCCCAGATGGAATTCGCCCGGCGGATTAAAGACGAGAGTCAGTGTGCCGGCCAGCCTGGGCGTAGTGTTTATGCGGGTACCCACATCCCAGTAGGTGAATGCCGGACTGGTACCCAAATCTCACCTCAGTCATTTAAAAAACTGTCGCCCCCTTTCACTTGACTAACTCTACACGCAGACAGTGGGGGGTACACACACACACTGCGTCCTGGGGGTAGCGAGGTGACGATAGGCAGGACATCCGGCCACCTTTTAAATTAACCGTTTCAGGTCCGTAAATAACAGTGGGGACCATAAGCTGATACGGCACAAACACACAAGAAGGGAAGAAGAAAGCAGATTGTGTCAAAGACCATGCCTCTTCTGGGGAATCATTACGGAACTTCCTTTGAGAGATTCTTAGAATCAATATTTGTAGACCCTACGACTTATCTTAGAAACTAGATTAAGGAAAGGCAAACAAACGTTTCTCGCATTTGTAGACTTAGAGAAAACTTTTGACTACGTTGATTGGAATACTCTCTTTCAAATTCTGAAAAGAGCGAAAAGCTATATACAATTTGTACATAAACCATGTGACAGTTATTAGAGCCGAGGGGCACGAAAGAGAAGCAATCGTTGAGAAGGGAGTGAGACAGGATTCTAGCATATCCCCGATGTTATTCAATCTGTACATTAAACAAGCAGTAAAGGAAACCAAAGAAAAATTTCAACTAGGAATTAAAATCCAGGGAGAAGAAATGAGGTTTGCCGATGACATCGTAATTCTTTCAGAGACAGCAAAGAACTAGGAAGAACAGTTGAAAGTAATGGACAGTGTTTTGGAACGTGATGTAAGATGAACATCAACAAAAGCAGAACGAGGATAACGGAATGTGGTCGAATCAAATAAGATGATGTTGAGGAAATTAGATTAGGGAATGAGACACTTAAAGTAGTAGATGAGGTTTTGCTATTTGGGCAGCAAAATAACTGAGGACGATCGAAGTAGAGAGGACACAAAATATAGGCTGGCCATGACAAGGGAAGCGTTTCTGCAGAAGAGAAATTTGTTAACATCGAGTATAGATTTAAGTGTCAGGAATCCTTTTCTGAAAATATTTGTACAGACTGTAGCTTTGTATGGATGTGAAACATGGCGATAAACAGTTTATGCAAGAAGAGAATAGAAGCTTCTGAAATGTGGTCCTACAGAAGAATGTTGAAGATTAGATGGGCAGATCACGTAACTAATAAGGAGGTACTGAATAGAATTGGGGAGAAGAAGGGTTCGATTGGAAGGACACTTTCTGAGGCATCAAGGGATCACCAGTTTAGTACTGGAGGAAAGCGTGGAAAGTAAAAATCGTAGAGGGAGACCAAGAGATGAATACACGAAGCAGATTCAGAAGGATGTAGGTTGCAGTAGCTACTCGTAGATGAAGAGGCTTTCACAGGATAGAGTAACAAGGAGGGCTGCATTAAGCGAATCTCTGAACTGAAGTCCACAACAACAACAATATGGGTGGACATCGAACGCCGTTGTTGCAGTGAAAACGTAGGCAAATAAAATACAACTACATCCATTCCTTCTCTCTCCAACTGAAGAAGGGCAGCTCAGCCTGATATTGGTAACGGAAAAATAAATTATCAGGCAAAAGTGAGAGGTCGCAATTTTTTTCAGTTTTTCAAGATACAGAAATACTAATTCCTAGTACACGTGTCGAAAACTACAGCCCGCTGTACTACAATGCTACACTTCTTAATGCGCATTTATGCTACCTGTGAAAAGCCATTTATCCCAACAGGAGCTCCGGGATTCACAGACTTCTCTCTCCGCAGAAGCTCTCCGCACAAACGTTCCGACCCAACTGTTGAAGGCTCGAGTTGTGACATTTTCCAACGAACACAGTTTCATTCTTTCACAGTATGTATCCCTTGTTCGCCCTCTTATTATCAGAAGCAAGCTTTTTTCAATGCTCCGATTCTCTCTCCTGGAAGTAGCGATCATTTAAGTCACTGCTGAAACGAGCTGAAAATTCATTGCTCAAATACATACTCAACATTAAAGGTATAAACACAATAACCAAGGTTTACTTTTGTATCTCTTTTGTATCCTTTCTCCTTCAATTGCTACTAATATTTCTGTCAGTCATCTCAAACAAATTAGTCCATTTCAAGTTTTAGTGAATAGTCAGTCAAGCTCTAGCTAATATGTACTTGGCAGAACAATTAAATATGGCAGAGGAAACTCTTTTGGTACGCAGATAGTATCAGGAAGATTTTTAAAAGAACTGGAACTACTATAGAATAGGTACAGAATAAGCACATGTTAAGTGAACTGACTTTATGACAATTATACAAAAAATTAGTATCCAGACATTTGTTTACACAACAGGGTACCGAAAAAAATTATAACTAAACGAAAGCCAAAGTGCTGAATTATGACTACAAATGTTCCTTCACAAAAGAAGATCAAAATATGTTTTCACTTTTCAATTCATTGTCTGCTAAGTACATCACCTACAAAAAATTCAGAACTGGATTCTCCTTTGAAATGTTACCAATATTGCCCCCGAATATAAGCCATTACGTTTACGAACAAACAGATATCTTAGGATGCTGCAATTACTAGAACAGGAACCGCTCTACCGTGGAAGGTTCAAAATGGTTCAAATGGCTCAAATGGTTCAAATGAGCACTATGGGACTTAACTGCTGTGGTCATCAGTCCCCTAGAACTTATAACCATTTAAACCTAACTAACCTAAGGACATCACACACACCCATGCCCATGGCAGGATTCGAACCTGCGACCGCAGCGGCAGCGCGGTTCCAGACTGTAGCGCCTAGAACCGCTCAGCCACAGCCTACCGTGGAAGGCAAAGATCAGATATCCAGCCCTCATCATCGATCTCAAGTTAAGATTTAAACACTGCACTGTCCGCATCTGCCATAAAGAAAATCACCTCATACATGAAATGTATCTGCTCATCAAAGGCAATTTCACTCACCATCAACATAAAACCAACACTCTTCCAAGTTTTTCTTCTCCCTGCATCCACTTACGGCTTTCAAATCTGGTCCTTGCAAAGCCATTATTAATTTCTAGGCAGTATACACTGTGCAATACAAATTCCAATCGATGCACTCTGTTACCTACCAAACTCAGTCATTCGTACAGATCTCCAAATCCCGAAAATTCGTGTAACTATTCAGCAAAAAGCCTAGGAATTATGTGTAAAAGCGTAACGTTCGCCCTCCCGTTTCATCCTTTCCATAATACAAATTCTACCCAGCCGCAGAAAAAAACTTTTTTTAGAAGATACTTGACCGTCAATTCTACTTTTAAATACTGCTGGCTATACCGCGCCACGCTTTAGTGTTGCTGTGCTTCAATGGAAAAGAAATAAAAAAAGGAAGCACACGTTTTTAATATGTATGGGAATTGGATATACATCCCAATCTCCTTCTCTTCCCTCTCTCTGTGCATCTTCCCTGTTTCTTTGTCCATCTCCTTCTCCATCCAACTGCCTCTGTCCAGCACCTCCTCCCCCTCTCTCTGACCACCTTCTCCTGCCCACTTTCTCTATCTCCTCTTGCCTGTCTCTCTCCCCCTATGTCAGTCCATCACCTCCTCCCCCCTTTCTCTGTCTATCTTCTCCTCCCCCCTCGTCTCTTTCCATACCCTCCTGCCTCCTCTCTCTGTCTATCCCGTTCTTCCCGTTTTTTATGTCCATTTCCTCCCACCCCTACGTCCATCTTCTCTTCCCCCTCTCTCTGACCTTGACCCTTGTTTATCATTACTGCAAATTCAGATTCTGTAATAGAATTCCAATCACAAGCCATAAATAGAACCTTCCTGTTTGCTAACAACGTTTCGCTATTGTATATTTATATATTAAAAAGTATACAGTCTATATGTGTTTAAACATTTATGACAGTACCGTAAAAACATTTGAAGTAAATCGAAAAGGTACATTTTGAGATTTTTGGTAAAAATATTTTCCCTTTGTATATTATACAGGGTGAGTCACCTAACGTTACCGCTGGATATATTTGGTAAACCACATCAAATACTGACGAACCGATTCCACAGACCGAACGTGAGGAGAGGGGTTAGTGTAATTGTTTAATACAAACCTTACAAAAATGCACGGAAGTATGTTTTTTAACACAAACCTACGTTTTTTTTAATGGAACCACGTTAGTTCTGTTAGCACATCTGAACATATAAACAAATACGTAATCAGTGCCGTTTGTTGCATTGTAAACTGTTAATTACATCCGGAGATATTGTAACCTGAAGTTGACGCTTGTAACCTCCGACGTTCAGTTGCGTGTTGTAACAAACACGGGCCACGGTCGGGCCAGCATCTGCAGGGACATGTTTACAGTGACGACCGTGTTTACGAGTGTGGCTGTAGTGCACTGTTGTGGTTTGGTCTAGCTGCCGCAGTGTCCGCTTGTAGCGCTTGGTGCTATTGTTATTCTGCATTCGTCTCCGCACGCAGACCAACTGTAGTACACCGCGTCTGTGATAGTGTAGTGTTGTAGGATCTGTGACCATGGTGTATTCGAATTCTGAAAAGGCGGAGATGATGCTCATCTATGGCGAGCGTTGACGAAATGCAGCTGAAGCCTGCAGGGTGTATGCAGAACGGTACCCGGACAGAGAGCATCCAACGTGTCGCACATTGCAAAACATTTACCGCCAACTGTATGCAACAGGTATGGTCGTAGCACGCAAACGGGTCCGTCACAGGAGAAGCGGGTGCAGTTGGTGTGTTAGCTGCTGTTGCCATGAACCCACACATGAGTTGAAAGGTGGCTACACTGAGCCACAGCGCCAAAGATTGCGCCAAAGAGTATTATTCAGCCGCCTCCACTGGCAGTTGCCGCTGAGAAGTTGCTGAGGGCAGTGGTAGTTCTGAGATAGGCGTGATCTGTGCTTGTTGAGACGTCGATAGAGTATTAGTTGTTCTGTTGGGCAAGACACCAGATGTTATTGGATTGGGGATGTTGTAATGATCAGAGTGTATTTTTCGTCAATATATATGAAGGTAAGGAAATATTTTTATTTCAGTCGTAAATAACAATGCCTTTTAGTCACAGGTTCAGTCAACAAAGCATCTGGCTTGTGTTGATGTATCTGACTGTAATTCTGGTTTCTATGTGCAATCATAGTACTTCTGTTTTTTTTTTTTATTACTTCATTATAAATGGCGTTGAAAGCATCTTGTCGTATTGAGGAAGAACCGTGCCAGATGTGTACGTTGAATCACACTTCCACATACAGAACAGTTATACTTGTGCTTTGTTGTTTCGTAGCTTTTATAGTTGCTGGGGACTTAATTAATTAATTGTGTTAACACAAAGTTCCTTTCATTCTTTGTTGTTATTCTGTGCAGTCAGATTGCGGAGTAATACTAGTAAGGGCCAACCGGTTACGAGACTGCGTAACCGGACAAACAGCGACTAAAACTAAAAATCATTAGTATTTTATTTAATTAAGCCCCCATGCAGAGTACACGGGACATTGCGAGAGCCGGTGGACTGAGTCAAAGTAGTGTCATGCGCATACTGCATCGTCACCGCTTTCACCCGTTTCATGTGTCGCTACATCAGCAATTACATGGTGATTACTTTTATCATCGAGTGCAATTCTGTCAATGGGCATTAACAGAGAATGCGTTGCAGTTCTACCTGTTTACCGATGAAGCGGGTTTCACAAACCACGGGGCAGTGAATCTACGGAACATGCATTACCGGTCCGTGGACAATCCTCGCTGGCTCAGACAGGTAGAGCGACAGCGACCGTGGACTGTAAATGTATGGTGCGGAATCATCGGCGACCACCTCATTGGTCCTCACTTCATTGCAGGGGCCCAAACAGCTGCAACATACATCGCGTTTCTGCCAACGTTGCTCGAAAATGTCCCACTGGAAACGCGTCGACGTATGTGGTATCAGCATGATGGTGCACCTGCACATTCCGCAATTAACACTAGGCTGACCCTTGACAGGATGTTCGACGGGCGTTTCATAGGACGTGGAGGACGCACAAATTGGCCAGCCCGTTCTCCTGATTTTACACCTCTAGACTTCTTTCTGTGGGGTACTTAAAAGGAGAATGTGTACCGTGATGTGCCTACAACCCCAGAGGATATGAAACAACGTATTGTGGCAGCCTGCGGCGACATTACACCAGATGTACTGCGGCGTGTACGACATTCATTACGCCAGAGATTGCAATTGTGTGCAGCAAATGATGGCCACCACATTGAACATCTATTGGCCTGACATGTCGGGACACACTTTATTCCATTCTGTAATTAAAAACGGAAACCACGTGTGTACGTGTACCTCACCCTTCATGGTAATGTACATGTGCGTCAGTGAAAAATACATATAAAAAGATGTTAGCATACAGACGTAATGTGCTGTTCCAGTCTCTTCTGTACCTAAGGTCCATCACCGTTCCCTTTGGATTCCTACGTAAGTCGGTGGTCTCCGATACACACGATCGAACAACGGAGGAGTGGTACTCAAGCGTCAACTTTAGGTTACAATATCTCCGGATGTAATTAACATTTTACAATGCAACAAACTGCACTGATTACGTATTTGTTTATATGTTCAGATATGCTCACAAAACTAACGGGGTTCCATTAAAAACACGTAGGTTTGCGTTAAAAAACATACTTCCGCGCATTTTTTATGGTTTGTTTTAACCAATTACACTAGTCCCTCTCTTCACGTTCGGTCTGTGGAATCGGTTCGTCAATATTTTATGTGGTTTACGAAATATATCCAGCGGTAATGTTAGGTGACTCACCATGTATATAAGCTATATGTATTAAAATATACATATATTAAAGAATTAGGAACCTGTATTAGAATTCGACGTTGTGCCAAAATTTAAAGTAATCAGTCAAAAACTTCCGGATATTAACGATTTTTGTATGTCCATCCTTTTAGCAGGAGGTCTCTGGGACGACGGCCGTTTACTATCGTGACAAATAAAAACACCTACAGTTGTCCTTATGATCTTATTTTATTTTTGCGACAAAAGAAAATAAAATCGCAAGGACGGCTGTAGGTGTTTTTATTTGTCACGATTAACGATTTTGAACAAACATTTACTTTTTTATAATGTTTCCCTTTTTATTACATATATGTTACATATGTACCAGATGACGTTTCAATAGGTATATAAAACACTTTAGTATTCGAATGCAACTTTGTGTCAAAATTTCAAAGCAACCGCGAAGAACCGTCAGATTTGTGATTCTGAAGAAACGAACATCTACGTTTGCACTTATACAAAAACTGTAAATGTCCCTAATCGCAAATCTTCGAAAAGTTTTAACAAAATGGTTTGAAATTTAGACACAACGTTCATTGGCATAAATGTGTGTTTGTATATAACTATTTTTCAATATGTGCAATCACGCAACTTTGCTTCTCCCTCCTCCATCAATTTAAAAAAAGAAAACGCTCCATCACTATTCCTTCTTTACTCTTACACAGTATATAAAAACACAGCAACATTATTAAACAGAATAACTTAAATCAAAAATATAGGTCCAAGACAAACTAGTGACAGTTTTATGTTCGCAACACTACAAAACGAAATACTTACTTGGAAGTGTAAAAATAGAAAGTAAACAGTGGCGTACGAAAAAGTGTGCTGTCTAAAATGTAAGAAATGCATAGCTCTGCTGAGAAACGAGAAATTAGTCTACAAGTATCAGTGTCTAAAGAAGAAATACATTCTTCGAAGTATAAAAATAGAAAGAAAACAGTGATGTACGAAAAAGTGTGCTGTGTAAAACGTAAGAAATGCATAGTTCTGCTGAGAAACGAAAAATTAGTCTACAAGTATCAGTATCTAAAGAATAAAGACACCAAAGACATGCTAACAGACGGGATTTCCTGGTGTAGTCGAGAATCCAAGCAAAAATCACTAAGTAAAAACGAACAAATTGTTGACGAAATGTTTTTCGATCTTAAAAACAAATTAGATTGTAAATATCTTTAATTGCAGACCACTGATGGTGCTTTACCTGAATAAAGCGAAACTCCTCTGGTAAAAAAAAATAAAAAAAATGCCTTTTCTTGTAGTTGTAACGGCGGAACAAAATACCCTCGCGAACTGTAAAGCAACTACGAACAATATGGCCACACAAATGAAGAAATTAACAGTTGTGTTGGGTTGTTTGTTGTTTGGGGGAGGGGAGCAAACAGCGAGGTCATCGGTCTCATCGGATTAGGGAAGGACAGGGAAGGAAGTCGGCTGTGCCCTTTCAAAGAAACCATCCCAGCATGTGGCTGGAGCGATTTAGGGAAATCACGGAATACGCAAATCAGGATGGCCGGACGCGGGTTGAACCGTCGTCCTCCCGAATGCGAGTCCAGTGTGCTAGCCACTGCGCCACCTCGCTCGGTAAGAAATTAATAGTACAGTCGATGGCGAATATGACATCTTTTGGAAGATATTGTGTTACGTTACTGATTGGACATTTCCTGACAAGGAGGATGCAGCCCTGTTCTCCTGTACGAAACGTTATCTACAGCACAGGAATAACATATTGTATGCTCCACGGAAGTGTAATAAGAGCATTGTTCATTTTATACGTTAATTACTTAGCAGGTACTACTAGTTATAATAGCTGTAAAAAGTGACTCGCTTAGAATTGGGGTGAGGGTACATAGTTGTATATTAGTGAGTACTAACGGGAATCAAACATGGTGGATCCCAATATCCAAGACATACACTCACGCTGAACAGCTATTAGCACCCTTAAAGTAACAAATTTTAATAAATCGCTTTGTGAGAAATATGTACGACGTTTGTCCGGAAAAAACGTATAAAAGTTGAATAATAACTTTATTTTACAATTATTCAGGTATTACAATATGGTCTCCTTCGAAGTACTCGCCCTGAGACGCGATACACTTCTGCCAACGCCGTTTCCACTGTTGATAACATTGCTGAAAGTCTTCAGTTGTGATGTTGTTCAGTTGCCGTGTCGTTTCCGCCTTGATGGCTTCCACATCTCCCAAGTGCCGCCCCCGAAGCACCATTTTGCATTTCGGGAACATGAAGTAGTCACACGGGGCTAAATCGTGTGAATAAGGCGGGTGGTCTGTCACGGTGATTGAGCTTCAGGCCAAAAACTCGCACACAACGAGCGACGTGTGGGCGGGCGCATTGTCGTGATGAAGGATGCACCTGCCCCCTTTTGCCAACTCCAGTCGAACTCGCGCCACGCGAGATCTGAGACGTGTCGGAACTTCAACGTAAAAATTCCCGTTCACTCTCTGGCCGGGAGGGACAAATTCCTTGTGAACAATGCCCCCAGAATCAAAGAAAACAATCAACATTGTCTTCACATTGGACCTTGATTTTCGCGACTTTTTTGTTCTCGGTTCTCCTGCTAGTTTCCATTCTTTGCTTTGAGATTTGAGCTCCACATCGAATTCGTAAAACCAGGACTCGTCTCCAGTGATGAGTCGCTTGAGAAAGTCCCCTCGTTCCTCTGCTTCCAACCAATCCTCGCAGCACTCAACCCTCTTTGCTTTCTGTTCTGGCGTCAAGGGCTTCGGTACGATTTTCGCACACAGTTTCTTCATTTCAAGTTTTTGTGTCAGGATTTCGTGAAAGATTGTTTCGGGGACTGACAGCTCGTCAGCAATCATTCTGACTGTCAATCTACGGTCTTTAAGAACACAAGCCCGAATTCGTTCAACATTTGCATCGGAACTCGATGTCGACGGGCGTCCTGGGCGAGGGTCAGCGTTCACTTCTTCTCGGCCATCCCGCAACCTTTTCAACCACTTGTTCACGGTTGGTTCCTTCAGAGAACTGTCTCCTTAAACCTGTTTCAAACACTCAAAAATCTCACGGCCATTCTTGCCTAGCTTTGCAAGAAACTTGATGTTGACGCGCTGTTCCTCAATCAGAGGCAGGTGAAAAAGGGCAACTGAAGCAGTACTCCCACCTGGCGGTGACTGCAACCTGTAACATAAAGACATTATTCAACTTTTATACGTATTTTCTGGACAAACCTCGTATGGCTGGAGTGGTCGTCAGTCTGTGCTGCAGACAGCACCGTGACTAAAGTCTGCTAACGTAAACATTGGTTCATTGTTAAGTGACAGCATTGGCCTCTATTATTTGGTGGCTCGCGATCTGCACGCGATCTGTTGGTGCAGATCGCAAGACCTGTGAACCAGAAGAACTAAGGTGCTGCTTCCAGCACAGTTCTGTCCAATTGTAGCACTGTTCACGTGTCGCACTAATCTCTTCGCACCTCGGAGGGCTGATGTATTCGTGGATAAGGTTGTCGGAAGCCTCGCGATATGTGCAGGTTTCAAGGAAAACGGCATTCCGATCCAGGTGAAAGACTAGTAGAAGAAGACAGAAAATTATCCAAGAGTTCGAAGTTTTTTTATCTATTTGTGTAGGTCAAAAACCAAGTCAGCAACACAGATAACTAATAATAAAAATGGCATCCTGGAAATAATAGCACATAAACTGACGGAAATGGAAGATATTATACGGTGAACACCTTTATAGAACTTTACCAAACTGGTACTCCAGCATTTTCACGCCTGTGAGACATGTTGATTAAAATTTCATCCTTAAGTAAATTTATTTCCTTTATTTTCAGTACGGAAGAAAACGCCATTCCTACAGATGAAGAATGATGTCACTGTACGTCCATCTTTTCATAGATGGTTCGGGATCTTGGCTGCTCAGTACAGAATGTCGAATTAAACATCTTTCACCAGTCTAAATTCCAAATTGCTATTTTATTGGGCTACCAGTTTGGGCGCTATATTACACCAGGCACGTGATGTTTGAAATGATCGCTGCCTCAAATTTTATAGATACCAGACTTCGAACGTTGGCACCTATTTTGACCAGAACCGAGGTTGGAATCTTCCTACACATCGATCAAGGGGCCTGAAGATGGCATAATATATCGCCAGAACTGGTAGCCCAATAAAATAACAATTTTGAAATTTAGTAGTCTGAAAGGTGTTTCATTTGACAATAAGCGATGAATAATGTGACGGTACAAATCCCCGTCACTAGACGAATAGGTCTAGTGCGCAAGGATTGCTTTGTGGAGAGCGAGCACGCGACATGGTGCGCCATTCACGGAAGCGCGTGGCGCGCCCGTGCGAGATTTGCAACAGTCGGTGGGATGGCTCCATCGCCGGGCGGCCACGTTTCCCGCAGCTTGGGGCATTGGTTGGTTTTTCACGCATTACGCGAAAACTATGTAACTTAGGGTGAAGAGCGATGTGGCAGTAGATTGTGGCCAGCAATATGCACCTTGATCGATCTTTATTTTAAGTCACGAGAAACAAAACTTATAGTAACTTGAAAATTGTTTAACAACACGAACACCGAAAGATTAATAAAAATAGTAAATAACAACTTTCAGGGATGAGCGAGCTCTCATTAAAAATATCCCGTGATAGTAGATCGAGTGCCGTAGTCATATGTAAAGATTCACAAATAATTAAGCTCGTAAAGAGCAATAAACAAAGTTTGATGGGAAATTGTTTATATAATTCAATAGAAAATTCATGACGTAAAAAACGCCACTATGTAATATTTTGGGTGGCATCACACGTATTTTAAACTAGTTAAGTTATACTATACACTTAACTTGCAGTAGTTTTCATTGTTTGCAAATTATTATTAACATTTGTCGCCCATAATTAATTAATTATTACAGATATGAAGATTTTGAGCAGCGCAATGTTTAGATTGCTATAGATTACGTCTAAAAACAGTGCTATATGCAGTTCTACACTCCTGGAAATTGAAATAAGAACACGGTGAATTCATTGTCCCAGGAAGGGGAAACTTTATTCACACATTCCTGGGGTCAGATACATCACATGATCACACTGACAGAACCACAGGAACATAGACACAGGCAACAGAGCATGCACAATGTCGGCACTAGTACAGTGTATATCCACCTTTCGCAGCAATGCAGGCTGCTATTCTCCCATGGAGACGATCGTAGAGATGCTGAATGTAGTCCTGTAGAACGGCTTGCCATGCCATTTCCACCTGGCGCCTCAGTTGGACCAGCGTTCGTGCTGGACGTGCAGACCGCGTGAGACGACGCTTCATCCAGTCCCAAACATGCTCAATGGGGGACAGATCCGGAGATCTTGCTGGCCAGGGTAGTTGACTTACACCTTCTAGAGCACGTTGGGTGGCACGGGATACATGCGGACGTGCATTGTCCTGGTGGAACAGCAAGTTCCCTTGCCGGACTAGGAATGGTAGAACGATGGGTTCGATGACGGTTTGGATGTACCGTGCACTATTATGTGTCCCCTCGACGATCACCAGAGGTGTACGGCCAGTGTAGAAGATCGCTCCCCACACCATGATGCCGGGTGTTGGCCCTGTGTGCCTCGGTCGTATGCAGTCCTGATTGTGGAGCTCACCTGCACGGCGCCAAAACGCATACGACCATCATTGGCACCAAGGCAGAAGCGACTCTCATCGCTGAAGACGACACGTCTCCATTCGTCCCTCCATTCACGCCTGTCGCAACACCACTGGAGGCGGGCTGCACGATGTTGGGGCGTGAGCGGAAGACGGCCTAACGGTGTGCGGGACCGTAGCCCAGCTTCATGGAGACGGTTGCGAATGGTCCTCGCCGATACCCCAATAGCAACAGTGTCCCTAATTTGCTGGGAAGTGGCGGTGCGGTCCCCTACGGCACTCCGTAGGATCCAACGGTCTTGGCGTGCATCCGTGCGTCGCTGCGGTCTGGTCCCAGGTCGACGGGCACGTGCACCTTCCGCCGACCACTGGCGACAACATCGATGTACTGTGGAGACCTCACGCCCCACGTGTTGAGCAATTCGGCGGTACGTCCACCTGGCCTCCCGCATGCCCACTATACGCCCTCGCTCAAAGTCCGTCAACTGCACATACGGTTCACGTCCGCGCTGTCGCGGCATGCTACCAGTGTTAAAGAGTGCGATGGAGCTCCGTATGCCACGGCAAACTGGCTGACAGTGACGGCGGCGGTGCACAAATGCTGCGCAGCTAGCGCCATTTGACGGCCAACACCGCGGTTCCTGGTGTGTCCGCTGTGCCCTCTCGCAGTGTCCGGAGTAAGTATGATGGGTCTGACACACCGGTGTCAATGTGTTCTTTTTTCCATTTCCAGGAGTGTATATGTATGTATGTTCCACGTCTCCTCTTAAACCACTGAACCTATTTCAACCAAACCTGGTTCAAATGGCTCTGAGCACTATGGGACTTAACATCTGAGGTCATCAGAGCTCTATAACTGAGAACTACTTAAACCTAACTAACCTAAGGATATGACACATATCCATGCCCGAGGCAGGATTCGAACCTACGACCGTAGCGGTCGCGCGGTTCCAGACTGAAGTGCCTAGAACCGCTCGGCCACACCGGCCGGCAAACCAGGTACACATATACCACTTACTACCTGGCGATAATTGCCATAATGGTAAGAAGAAATTGCTTATCAAACGGGTAGAGGGCGCACACGAAAAAGCAGTGTAGGTCATGACGCGCGAATATCTATATTTTATTCAATCAATATTTGAGAATGAGAGCACTTAATGACTTGCAACGAAGTTTACACATACTTTCAAACTTTTCCTCCTGACAACTCCAATAAAACGATGAAAGGAAAAAGTGTATTGCTTCTGGATTTTCGCTGTTCACGTAGAAAAACCGCAGCATGAAGCATGACGTTTTAGCTTATTACTTCTTTACTGCTAAGTATATTCGGAACACGTTTCGGAGGCGGTATCTATATATGCGGCTGAACGTACCTACAAAAATATATCATTGTACGACACATAGTTTAGAAGACCATCATAAACACTTATCAGCGTGAACACAAAAACTGCAGGGTGAAATTCGCTAGAGATACTGGTGAAATACGTGTACAAATACATGTGGAATATGTTAAACATGTGTGAAATACACTGAAGGGTCAAACAAACTGGTACACCTGCCTAATGTCGTGTAGGGCTCCAGCGAGCGCGAAGAAGTGCCGCGGCACGATGTGACATGGACTCGACTAATGTCTGAAGTAGATATGGTGGGAACTGACACCATGAATCCTGCACGGCTGATCATAAACCCGTAAGACCTCACGCCCCACGTGTTGAGCAATTCGGCGGTACATCCACCCGGCCTCCCGCATGCCCACTATACGCCCTCGCTAAAGTCCGTCAACTGCACATACGGTTCACGTCCACGCTGTCGCGGCATGCTACCAGTGTTAAAGAGTGCGATGGAGCTCCGTATGCCACGGCAAACTGGCTGACACTGACGGCGGCGGTGCACAAATGCTGCGCAGCTAGCGCCATTCGACGGCCAACACCGCGGTTCCTGGTGTGTCCGTTGTGCCGTGCGTGTGATCATTGCTTGTACAGCCCTCTCGCAGTGTCCGGAGCAAGTATGGGGGGGGGGGGCTGACACACCGGTGTCAATGTGTTCTTTTTTCCATTTCCAGGAGTGTATGTTAAAACTTTGCAGCACAGATGTAAACAAGTAAATTTAACCTAAGTAGCGAAATTTTGCAAAAACTAAAACTCGATTTACGGGTGACAGAATAATCCTAGAATTTAATGTAACATAGTAAATGAGATGTACTTTTTAGCGCGGTTCCGATGGTGTACTTATTTCTGTTGAGGGATGTATGTGTCAAAATTTATAACCGAGCGGCCATCTTGGCCAGGGGTCAGTCGTTGGTCAGTCGCGGGGGAGTTGGCCGGTGGGTGGCGAGCGAGTCCCACTTGTGGGTGCCCCATGTGGTCGTTTGAGTAAGGATTTTTCGCACCAATTTATTTCCACAAAGAGTATTGTTTAATAGTGCAAGCATATATTTGGTGAACTGGAAGCGCTACGATTACTTGTGTGAGTACGAATTACGAGGTACACATCGGCGTAAGTGAACATGTAGCGATCTGTGGTTTCGCGCCAAAACTGTGAGAACAAAGACGGCAGTGGGACTTGCGGTTCTGTTCGAGTTGATTGCGTAATTATCGATTATAGCAGCCTACATTACTGCTAGTGGGGGCTCGAAATCAAATTATTATTAAATTAAAACTGTAAATCCTCTCACCAGGGCTAATTCCATTGTGTGAAAGAAAAGGACGACGCCAATAAATAGTGATTGAACTGTGCATGAAAAAATGATTTTGCTATAATAATCGCCTAATTTTTGTTTCGTAGCATCAGCTGTATTCATGTCTGAGTGAAAAGTAATTCAAAAACTATAACTAATGCGCGGGTGTGGAACAGTGTACTAATGCACCAAGTGTGGAAATCATCCCCTGAGACTTACGTGAGAGCCAAAATCTGCACTAACACTTTTTAATGGACATTTGTATATGCACATTCGTATGAACGCTTCAACCGCGCTTATTTTCCGCCCCGTCGCAATAGTGATGTGAATAATTGATGGCCATGCCCGTCGCAATAATGATGTGAATAATTGATGGCCATGGGTTTGTCTAACGTTACAGTAACATTTCAGTTGGAGATCGCAACACACTACTCTCAGAAGATGTGCACGTGCAGCTTACCATCTTTCGGACTTTGAGAAAGGTCGAGTCATTAGTATGAGGTATGTGGCAGCATCTTATGGACACATCATGCAGACAGTTGGCTGAAGTACAATGACTACACAACGAGTGCTGACAATGACGTGGCAAGAAGAGCAGGCCTGGGTCCTTCCACAGAGAAGATGACAGGATTGTTTAACTGACTCTGGAGAACAGACGAATAACAACAGCTGAAATCTGGCCACAAATTCCAGGCTATCAACAAGAATCGTCAGGAATACATTACTTGAAGCTGAATTGATATCTCCAGCTGACATACGTGTCTTATCGCTGACACCACACCGCAGGCGATAGAGATGTGCACGGTGTGGAGACCGAGACAACTGGAACATTGAGTTGCAGTCTGTGGTGTACAACGATGAGTGTCGCTTCTTTTAGTGGCCGTCACAGCGACGCCAACGTGTCCGTAGACGTAAAAGTAACAGAAAACAATGAGTCTCAACACGTTTACCCTTCCAACTCCTGAATGCTCACTAGTACGTGGCAAGTATGTCAAATAAACCCTGTGAGATCAGGATATCAATTGGCATATTCCTAAAAACGCCTTGAGGAAATTACGGATCACTGAGATTCTTGACTGGCTTGCCCAGTCCACTCATTCGTCTGGAATGCAATGGGAAGCCATAGTTTCACACCAGCCTACAGTTGGCATATTTCTTAAACTGATACAGCATATGTTTCAGGTATGACATGGCATGTCATGGCTGTTTACTCTCATGTCACATGGAATACAAGAGTGATGTTGATGATGTACATCAGTTCCGAATGGAATGAAAGTTTAATGGTTTAATACACATTATGTCATGACACCTCCCAAAACTTTGATAAATATCAGCCTTGTACTACATAGTATAACACTTTTCATAATCTTCATTGTAAACTGCATAAGGCCGTTAGAGGAATGAGCACGGAAAGGTGATGATTACGATGTCTTAATAGAAATGGTTAAAGAGTAAGGAAAATTAATACAAAAATGTCATGTAATTGAAAAAGTGTCATGATTATCTCTCCATTGACAAAAGATTCCGGAATAGTCCCCCATTCAGGTCTCGGGGAGGGGACTGCCAAGGAGCAGGTGACCATAAGAAAACATTGAATAATCAACGAAAAGATAACGTTCTACGTGAAATGTTAGAAGCTTGAACGTGGTAGGGAAGCTAGAAATCTGAAAAGGGAAATGCAAAGGCTCAGTCTAGATATAGTAGGGGTCAATGAATGAATTGGAAAGAAGGTAAGGATTTCTGGTCAGATGAGTATAGGGTAATATCAACAGCAACAGAAAACAGTACAACAGGAGTAGGATTCGTTATGACTAGGAAGGTAGGGCAGAGAGTGTGTTACTATGAGGAGGTCAGTGACATGGTTGTTCTGATCAGAATCGACAGCAAACCAATACCGACAATGACGGTTCAGGTATACATGCCGACGCCGAAAGCTGAAGATAAAGAGATAGAGAAAATATACGACGATATTAAAAGGGTAAAACAGTACGTAAAGGAGATGAAAATGTAATAGTCATGGGGGACTGGAATCCAGTTGTAGGGGAAGGAGTTGAAGAACGGGCTACAAGAGAAGATGGACTTGGTGCAAGGAATGAGAGAGGAGGAAGACTAATTGAATTCTGTAATAAACTTCAGCTGGTAATAGCGATTACTCTGTTCAAGAATGACGACAGCAGGAGGTGTACTTGGAAAAGACCGGGTGATAGGGGAAGATTTCAGTTATATTACATCATGATCAGGCAGAGATTCCGGAATCAGATACTGGATTGTAAGGTGTACCCAGGAACAGACATAGACTCAGATCGCAATATAGTAGTGATGAAGAGTAGGCTGAAGTTTAAGAGATTAGTCAAGGAGAATAATTACGCAAAGAAGACGGGTATCAAAGTAATAAGGAATAACGAGGTACCCTTGAAGTTACCTAAGGCTATAGATGAAGCAATAAGGAATAACCCAGTAGGCAGTACAGATGAAGAGGAATGGACATCTCTAAAAAGGGCAATTACAGATGCTTGAAACAGAAACATAGGTACAAAGAAAGTAACTGGGAAGAAACAATGGGCAGTAGAAGAAATGCTTCAGCTGATCGAAGAAAGTAGGATGTACAAAAATTTTCAGGGAAATTCAGGAATATAGAAGTACAAGTTTCTGAGGAATGAAATAAATAGGACGTGCAGGGACGCTAAACCGAAATGGGTGCATGAAAAATGTGAAGAAAACGAAAAAGAAATGATCGTCAGAATAACTGACATAGAATATTGGAAAGTCAAAACAACCTTTGGTGAATTGAACGGGAATTCCAATGTTAAATGCAGAGAAGAGAGCGAATAGGTGGAAAAAGTACACTGAAGGCCACTATGAGGGGAAAGATTTGTTTAACGTGATAGACGAAGAAACAGGAGTCGGTTTAGAAGAGTATCCAGTATTAGAATCAGAATTTAAAAGAGCTTTGGAGGACTTCAGATCAAACAAGGCAGAGAGGATCGACATTATTCCTTGAAAACTTCTAAACTCATTGGGGGAAGTAGCAACCAAACGACTATTCACGTCGGTGGTGGCGACATACCATCAGACTTTCAGAAAAATATAATCCGCAGAATTCCGAAGACTGCACGAACTGACAAGTGCGAGAATTATCGTACAATCAGCTTAACAGCTCTTGCATCAAAGTTACTTACAAGAATAAAATACAGAAGACGAAAAGAAAATTGAGGGTGTGCTGGATGACGATCAGTATGGCTTTAGAAAAGTTAAAGGCACCAGAGGCTCATTTCTGAAGTTGCGGTTAATAATGGACGCAAGACTAAAGAAAAATCAAGACACTTTCATAGGGTTTGTCTATCTGAAAAAAAAGTTCGACAATGGCAAATGGTACAAGATGTTCGAAATTTTGAGAAAAATAGGAGTAAGCTATAGGAAGAGACGGGTAATATGTAATATGTACAAGACCCAAGAGGGAATGACCAAGAACGAAGTGCTCGGATTAAAAAGGGTGAAAGACAGGGATATAATCTTTAACCTCTACTGTCCAATCTGTACATCGAACGAACAACGATGGAAATAAAAGAAAGATTCAGGAGTGGAATTAAAATTCAAGGTGAAAGTATATCACTGATACGATTCGCTGATGTCATTACTATCCTGAGTGAAAGTGAAGAAGAAGTACATGATCTGCGGAATGGAGTGAACAGTACAATGAGTCTAGAACATGGTTTGAGAGTAAATGGAAGAAATACGAAAGCAATGAGAAGCAGCAGAAAATTGAACAGCGAGAAACGTAACATAAGAATTGATGGTCACGAAATAGATGAAGTTAAGGAATTCTGCTACCTAGGCAACAAGTAACCAGTGATGAACGGGGAAAGGACTATCGTTGGCAAAGATGGTTTCCTGGCCAAGAGAATTCTACTAGTATCAAACATAGGTCTTGATTTGAGGAAGAAATTTCTGAGAATGTACGTTTGGAGCACAGCATTGTATGGTAGTGAAACATGGACTGTGGGAAAACTGGAACAGAAGAGAATCGAAGCATTTGAGATGTGGTGCTACAAACAAATATGAAAAATTGGGTAGTCTGATGAAGTATGGAATGAGGCGGTTCTACGCAGTGTCGGAGAGGAAAGGAATATGTGGAAAACACTAACAAGGAGAAAGGACAAGATGATAGTGCGTCTGTTAAGCCATCAGGGAATGACTTCCATGGTCTTAAGGGAGATGTAGAGGGCCAAACCTGTAGAGGATGACAGAGACAGGAATACGTCAAGCAAATAATTGAGGACGTGGGTTGCGAGTGGTACTCTGAGACGAAGTGATTGGAACAGGAGAGTTCGTGGCGGGCCGCATCAAAACAGTCAGAGACTGATGACTCAAAAGAAATACAAAAGGAGGTCAGGAGAGCGTGGAGGCTATGGAATTGGTCCGCCTCTACAAATCCATCGGTCACCGAATCTGTTGTTGAGAAGCGTACGAACACTTCGACTGAAATGTGCAGGAGCTCCATCGTGCATGAACCACATGTTGTGTCGTACTTGTAAAGGCACATGTTCTAGCAGCACATGTAGAGTATCCCGTATGAAATCATGATAACGTGCTCCATTGAGCGTAGGTGGAAGAACATGGGGCCCAATCGAGACATCACCAACAATGCCTGCCCAAACATTCACACAAAATCTGTGTTGATGGCGTGATTGCACAATTGAGTGAGGATTCTCGTGAGCCCACACATGTTGATTGTGAAAATTTACAATTTGATCACGTTGGAATGAAGCCTCATCTGTAAAGAGAACATTTGCACTGAAATGAGAATTGACACATTGTTGGATGAACCATTCGCAGAAGTGTGCCCGTGGAGGCCAATCAGCTGCTGATAGTGCCTGCACACGCTGTACATGGTACGGAAACAACTGGTTCTCCTGTAGCACTCTCCATACAGTGACGTGGTCAACGTTACCTTGTACAGCAGCAACTTCTCTGACGCTGACATTAGGGTTATCGTCAACTGCACGAAGAATTGCCTCGTCCATTGCACGTGTCCTCATTGTTCTAGGTCTTCCCCAGTCGCGAGTCATAGGTTGGAATGTTCCGTGCTCCCTAAGACGTCGATCAATTGCTTCGAACGTCTTCCTGTCGGGACACATTGGTTCTGGAAATCTGTCTCGATACAAACGTACCGCGCCACGGCTATTGCCCCGTGCTAATCCATACATCAAATGGGCATCTGTCAACTCCGCATTTGTAAACATTGCACTGACTGCAAAACCATGTTCGTGATGAACTCTAACCTGCTGATGCTACGTACTGATGTGCTTGATGCTAGTACTGTAGAGCAATGAGTCGCATGTCAACACAAGCACCGAAGTCAACATTACCTTCCTTCAATTGGGCGAACTGGCGGTGAATCGAGGAAGTACAGTACATACTGACGAAACTAAAATGAGCTCTAACACGGAAATTAAGCGTTTCCGGACACATGTCCACATAACATCTTTTCTATATTTGTGTGTAAGGAATGTTTCCTGGAAGTTTGGCCGTACCTTTTTGTAACACCCTGTATGTAGAGTGATTTTGCTAACAGGGACAAACTGCAGTAAAGATCCCTGATAGGATAATAGAAAAGCAAATCACATGGACGTACGGTTGGAAACGCATGGTGTCTGTGCTGCACGGTATTTATTAAATTGGTTCAAATGGCTCTGAGCACTATGCGACTTAACTTCTGAGGTCATCAGTAGCTTAGAACTTAGAATCGTATAAACAGACCATTTGATGGCTCGCAGCCTTTTATACAACCACGCAACGGTCCGTGGTATTTTTCTCAGAGTTACGAAAACATCTCGTAACGTGCTAGCAATAGACAGATAAGAAATGTAGACGTCCAAACGCTCAAAACTACATATTAATTTAGTGGTACACGCGTATCCCATCGATCACGAAAGAGTTAAAAGCTATACGCCTGTTGTAAAAAGAAAAACTATATGGAAGCTAAGGAATAAACAACTCAACTTACGTGTGTCGCGTTTTCGGTGAAGAAAGTGTACATGGGAAGGAAACGCAATAGCCACTTTCACCTTAGAATAACAACGAAACAAATCACACCGATGCCCGTTATTTACAGGAAGAAAAGAAACTAAATAAATGTTTTTAAGGTGAACTCACGAACCGCTGGTAGTGTTGGAGAGGCTACTTAAAATCAAAATTGGCCAGGTGCGAGCAGGACTGTAGCGCCTAGAACCGGTATTTATTAACTCATCATGTCTGTATAGCATAATGAATTGTATGACATGCTGTGACGAAGCTGTCGTTCACAAGGTGAATCAGCCTCTACGATCCTTTAAGCATGCACGAACACGGCGCAGCACCGACTAATGCACACGGTCACATGTGACATCGTGCAACAGAATGGCGTCACAGCCGCTGAATGTGTTTATTCCAGAGGCTAATGGCCACTACATGTTGTTGCTGTTGTAGTTGTGGTCTTCAGTCCAAAGACTGGTTTGATGCAGAACACGACTTATTTCTGGAGCGTCCACAGGTAGATATCTACAACGCTGAGATCCAACGACTAGGCAGGTCATGTGACTGGACCACCTCTCCGATCCATCGCCATGATATATATTGTCGAAATGCATCCCAACGGAAATGCGGAAGAGAGCTCAACCACCATCAGGTAGTAGCCACATTATACTTTGTACTGCCAACCAAACGTCTTGCAACAGGGCAGACAGGGGCAACCCACAGGAAATTGCACATATGCCTCGCCTATGAGGCTTTGTGGAAAACCAACTGGCCTCAAGAGATGGTTACTGATAACCCCACCGCTGATAATGGTTCGCTGCCATCATACCATTCGGATTCCCCATAGGCCAGAGGTGGATGTCATGAAGCTTGACAATACTGCCCTCGTGAAGGTGGCATCATCTGTGAATAGGACGCTTGACAGAAATCCTATTACTGAGGTGACCTGTGTGACAAGCCAGTGACAAAACTTTCGTGACCGAGGAATATCTGTGATAAGAATACCTGCATGCATTCTGATACAGAGAGTGGCAGTTGTGCATCATGTTCCACTGGATTATCCTATGCTGGCAGACCACCCCCCTGGTGCTGACTCCAGGGTTATATTGTACAGTGTTCAACACGTGTTTCTGCAAGGAGTGTGTATGTACCAGGTGCATCGGCCTTTCATGGTTGCCCATTCCTGTAAACTAACCTGTCTCGCACAAACAACAAAACAGTTCATGGTATGTTTGCTGTCGGTAGGGATAATATTCCCAGTACAGTCGTTCTCCCTGTTCGTTGCCCTTTCTCTGTCAGTGTGTAAAGACCAGACCGCTGGTTCCTCGTTTGCATAATGAGCCATTGTTCCTCAACGCCGCTCTACACGTCACACACGTCCACACCACGATGCGTCGGCAACAGCAATGAAGTGGATGCCCTGTAGTACCGACGTGTGAGCGCGTCGTCATCATGGATGACATTACTGCCCTCTTGAGTGTGGAGCTAAAACACTAGTACAGACAGGAAATTCCTGAACGAAATTTTCAATCTGCAGTGGAGTGTGCGCTGATTTTGAGACTTCCTGGCAGATTAAAACCGTGTGCCGCACCGAGACTCGAACTCGGGACCTTTGCCTTTCGCGGGCAAGTGCTCTTACCAACTGAGCTATCCAAGCACGACTCACAACCCGTCCTCACAATTTTACTTCCACCAGCACCTCGTCTCCTACCTTCCAAACTTCACAGAAGCTCTTCCAGTAGTGCTTGGGTAGCTCGGTTGGTAGTGCCCTTGCCCGCGAAATGCAAAGGTCCCGAGTTCGAGTCTCGGTCTAGCACCCAGTTTCAATCTGTCAGAAAGTTTCAGGAAATTCCTTTTCACCTGGTGTGCTCTCATCTATGTTTTCGATTAGTGAAATCTACAATGTCAAAAAAAAAATGGTTCAAATGGTTCTGAGCACTATGGGACTCAACTGCTGTGGCCATCAGTCCCCTAGAACTTAGAACTACTTAAACCTAACTAACCTAAGGACATCACACACATCCATGCCCGAGGCAGGATTCGAACCTGCGACCGTAGCAGTCAGACGGTTCCGGACTGCGCGCCTAGAACCGCGAGACCACCGCGGCCGGCCTACAGTGTCAAAGATCTGTAATCTCCACCGAATGCATTTCCCGTTGAATGCATTTCCAGATATATGTGCGTATGACCTTTTTTTTGCTCCTTATGCGAACGTTTCCTTCTGTTTACCCGCAAGTAGCAGAATTACCCTCTCTGTAAAACTTAAGCAGGAGGAGAACTGAAGTTACTAATAAGAATCACCGACGCATAGGGGACTGTAGTAAAAATTGAAACTGGGATCAGTGAAAGAATCAAAATCAATTAAATGTAGTGACTCTCCGAAATGACAAATAATCACAGTGGATTACAAAATTGTAGGTCTTCAAAAATGGTTCAGAACATTCATTGCTAAGTTTATATAAAGGTAACTCGGGGGAAGATGCAACACCCAACATTTACTGACGGAAAGAAGTGAGGGACAAAGCATCAATTATGTAAACGCCCTGGTTGGCTTTTATACTATTAGTCACATACATATTATTACAGTTAATGACACGTCAAACTGAGAAGTATGCATTTACATGGAAGGTAACAAAACTGGCGTGTTCCCCTCGTCATGTGGGGAAGATGCCACATAATGCAGGTGAAGAAGCAACGTATCTGAAAACAACTGTTGTGATGGACAAAATTACAAAATTTATTTCAACACAGAAGGTACACTGCACAGTATCTATTATAAATCACTGAGGGAGAGGACGGAGGTGGAGGGGGGACGCTGGATAATACATTTGTTTTGTTGTTTTATTTTTAACGTTTAAAGGAATGCAAATTGTCTTCGCTGTAAATTTCAAGTAGCCGCTTCTTGCATGTTATACATTGAAGCCAAACGCATTTTGCGCCCTTGTCGTCAAGAAAGTATCCCTCACACACAACGCAAATATCATCGTCCTCCTCAGGAGCAGAGGTTGCTGAAGATCAACTGTCCTTCCTCATCCTCTTCTCTGCAATTTTTCGTCTTTTCTCTGTCGTCGAAGTAGCCTTTCATCTCAATACCTCTCGTTTCTCCACCCCATTGGGATTTCTGCAGTTTCATTCTTTCTTTCAGTTTTTTTACGTGTCTGCGGTCTGCAGATAGGACTGATTTCCCCAAAAGAAGTTGTGGCGCCGCTGCTGCTTTTTGTAGGTACGGCTGGATGTGCATTGACTTCGTTGTCGTCAGATAAATTCCCTTTTACATCGTCACAAATGGTAAACGCGTTTTCTGAATTTTTTTGTGGGTTTTACGGAAACGTTCCACATGCACAAAATCCCACACTGCCATTTCCAACAATGGCTGTGCAATCTCACCCAGCGCTCAGCAAAGACACAAAATGAAGTTTGATTCTGTGGCCCAGATCAGATTGGATCCAGTTGTTTAGGGTCTGCTGCCAAAATGTCTGCAATGGCTCGAAGGACGACCTGTCCAGGGGCTGAAGTTGCTGAGTCGTGTGGCTTGGAAGGCAGATCAGTATCACTTCATGTTCAGATGCGAAATGCAGCAAAGAAACATCAGAACAATGTGTTCTGTGCCCATCTAAAATAAGGAGCACCTTCCCAGGGTCTTTATGTGGGGTGAAGTGTGTCCTCAGCAATTAAAAGAAGACATCTGAATTCACATACGCTGATTCTTTGTTCACATGAATGATGGCCCCCAGTGGCATCTCTTCTTCAAACTCGGCCTTCTTTCTTCGACCTTTAAAAAAATGCAATACGGAGACAGAAATCTTCCTTCTGCACTGCAACACGCCATTACAGTGATGGTCTCACCATTCTCTGCTGATGCGACATGGTGAACATCACAGGAACCCTTCATTGCCAGGACATTCCCTGGATCATTATTCAACTCCAGACCGCATTCATCCACATTGTAAATCTTGCTTGGATGCCCCACAAAGCCATTTTCATTACATATTTGGAGCAGCAGAGTGAAGTAGTTTCCAACTTCAACGCGGTTCATTCCCAATACTTTTGCCATCGAAATTACCTCCACCTTTCGCTCAGCTACCTCAGAATGTCTTCTCCGAAATGACTGCAGCCAATCGTAGCCTGCGGTTTTAGTTTCTTTGTTGAAGGGGTGGGCTATATTATTCTTTTCGAAAAATTAAAAGAACAAACGTCGGATATCTGCTTCAGCAGGTGGAAACCTGTCCTCTGAAGATGTTGAATATATTTAACAAGACTTTTTTCATTTTCTGTTTCGAGACATTCTGCAAATATCAGTAAAGAATATTGTAAAATGGATTTCATTTAACAAAACAAACATTTATTAAAGAGGCCCTGGGCGATCCTTCCACAAAAATAAATGTCTCAAGACACAGCTTTAATGTTTTGTATGGTATTCCAAATGTTTTTGCTGCATCCCATAATTTTAATGACCCGCTGTTTACTGAGTCACAAACCCCTTACAGATCTTTTCCTGTGCAAGCTGCACGTTGAGTTTTACGATCGTACGTTCTTCCCATGATTTGTTTAAGGCAGGATGGACGACTAATTAAACACATGAATAAACAACGTGTTTTTAATATGGTCATTTATCATGTTATGTTCAGTTTATGGCATCATTTACACGCAACTGACGACTTCTGTAGATTACTAATGCTCCTCTCTTACAAAATACCGTATTTAGTGTGTTGCTTTATGTTAATAAGCATTGGGGGAAGAATCCACAACGATGTCTTTGTGCACTGCGGCTTCCGCCTAGTTGTTTCGCGTTACCACATGCTCCCCAAGCTCTGCACGACACACACATCACACCATTATCGCGTCTAATCTAATGATCCCGTCACCAAACCTTAAGAATCGACAGCGCAATGATATAATATGTGTACTCATCACGGTCAAACAGTTTACTTTTCAGTTTAACGACGATTAAAACCGATAAACACAGTGACATTGACAAGCACAACGTTCACAGATTGTAGCTACACGCTCTGACACTGGAGGTGCTGTCACCTGGTTGTTGGTTCAATGAATCTAACGATGTTTGCGTCTTTCCCCAACTTGGCGTCTTCCCCCGACTTACGTTGCATCGTGTTGTCATCCGTAACAGATCCTAATCACGTGTAATTATCCATTATAGCCATTAATTACAGAAATGTCATGAAAATTAGACGGACGGTTTATTTCTATGTCGGACTTGACACGTTTTAAGTCGCCTCCCTTAAAAATCAGAACGCAGAATAACTAAATAAATAAACTAATAAAACGGTAATACTAGTATGTGCAAAATCCAAAAGTGAGAGCTTACAATGATAAAATAAAGGCGGCAGTTTGTTCACGTTCCGTATTAATTTTCTTCATCCTTCCAACACCTGTAATGCCTGTTCAGGCGATGACGCCCATATTGGTATTCAAAATGTTTGTACTACCCTCGCTATCAGGGTGATTAAAGCTGTGCTCACACGAGGCATGGTTCTCGTCGTGAAGCACGTCAAAGATGGTTTAAGCTCAGAAAAACGCCTCATTATTTTTTTGGGACCACTGCGATCTCCAGAGGTAGTAGTCACCTGTAACCGGCCAGCAAACAAAGAAAATGGCCGCACGTAAAAAGCTACGTTAGATCTGTCAGCGATAGTCGAAGATAAGTGCAGCAAATCACAATGAAGGCTGTAGACACGTCGATGGATTGAACAACGAACTATTAGACATATTTAAAATTTGCTCCTTTGGAGTAACTCTTGCCTAATGCAAATAAGCAGGAAAGCGCTTCGGGCACTGTTCGTTAAGATAATTGTTACTTTTAACATTATACAAAAATCTACTCATCTTTCACTGTTTCTATTAAGACACCCCCTCTCCCCCTCCATCTGAACCATGGACCTTACCATTGGTGGAGAGGCTTGCGTGCCTCAGCGATACAGATAGCCGTACCGTAGGTGCAACCACAGCCGAGGGGTATCTGTTGAGAGGCCAGACAAACGTGTGGTTCTTGAAGAGGGGCAGCAGCCTTTTCAGTAGTTGTAGGGGCAACAGTCTGGATGATTGACTGATCTGGCCTTGTAACACTAACCAAAACGGCCTTGATGTGCTGGTACTGCAAACGGCTGAAAGCAAGGGGAAACTACGGCCGTAATTTTACCCGAGGGCATGCAGCTTTACTGTATGATTAAATGAGGATGGCGTCTTCCGTTCTACGAATCGGAGGGTGGAATTTCAGATCCCTTAATCGGGCAGGTAGGTTAGAAAATTGAAAAAGGGAAATGGATAGGTTAAAGATATATATAGTGGGAATTAGTGAAGTTCGGTGGCAGGAGGAACAAGACTTCTGGTCAGTTGAATACAGCGTTATAAATACAAAATCAAATAGGGATAATGCAGGAGTACAAGTTTATATGCCAACTAGCTTCGCCAGATGACGAAGAGATTGATGAAATGTATGATGAGATAAAATAAATTATTCAGACAGTGAAGGGAAACGAAAATTTAATAGTTATGGGTGACTGGAACTCGGTAGTAGAAGAAGGAATAGAAGGAAATGTAGTAGGTGAATATGGACTAGGGCTAAGAAATGAAAGACGAAGCCGCCTAGTAGAATTTTGCACAGAGCATAACTTAATCATAGCTAACACTTGATTCAAGAATCATGAAAGAAGGTTGTATACATGGAAGAAGCCTGGAGATACTAAAAGGTAGCAGATAGATAATATAATGGTAAGACAGAGATTTAGGAACCAGCTTTTAAACTTTAAGACATTTCCATGGGCAGATGTGGACTCTGACCACAATATGTTGGTAATGAACTGTAGATTAAAACTGAAGAAACTGCAAATAGGTGGGAATTTAAGGAGATGGGACCTGGATAAACTGACTAAACCAGAGGTGGGAATTTAAGGAGATGGGACCTGGATAAACTGACTAAACCAGAGGTAGTACAGAGTTTCAGGGAGAGCATTAGGGAACGATTGACAAGAATGGGGGAAACAAATACAGTAGAAGAAGAATGGGTAGCTTTGAGAGATGAAATAGTGCAGGCAGAAGCGTATCAAGTAGGTAAAAAGACGAGCGCTAATAGAAATCCTTGGGTAACAGAAGAGATATTTAATTTAATTGATGAAAGGAGAAAATACAAAAATGCAGTAAATGAAGCAGGCAAAAACGAATACAAGCGTTTCAAAAATGAGATCAACAGGAAGTGCAAAATGGCTAGAGGACAAATGTAAGGATGTAGTGGCGTATTTCACTAGGGGTAAGATAGATACTGCCTACAGGAAAATTAAAAAGACCTTTGGAGGAAAGAGAACCACTTGCATGAATATCAAGAGCAAAGAAGGGAAAGTAGAAAGGTGGAAGGAGTATATAGAGGGTCTATACAAGGGCGATGTTCTTGAGGACAATATCATGGAAATAGAAGAAAATGTAGATGAAGATGAAATGGGTGATATGAAACTGCGTGAAGAGTTTGACAGAGCACTGAAAGACCTAAGCCGAAACAAACCCCCTGGAGTAGACAACATTCCATTAGAACTACTCTTAACCTTGGGAGAACCATTCCTGACAAAACTCCACCATCTAGTGAGCAATATGTATGAGACAGGCGAAATACCCTCAGACTTCAAGAAGAATATAATAATTCCATTCTCAAAGAAAGCAGGAGTTGACAGATGTGAAAATTACCGAACAATCAGTTTAACAAGCCACGGCTGCAAAATACTAACACTAATACTTTACAGATGACTGGAAAAACTGGCAGAAGCCGACCTCGGGGAAGATCAGTTTGGATTCCGTAGAAATGTTGGAACACGTGACCTTACGACTTATTTCAGAAAATAGATTAAGCAAAGGCAAACCTACGTTTCTAGCATTTGTAGACTTAGAGAACGCTTTTGACAATGTTAACTGGAATAGCCTCCTCAAATTCTGAAGGTGGCAGGAGTAAAATACAGGGAGGGAAAGGCTATTTACAATTTGTACAGAAACCAGGTGGCAGTTATAAGTGTCGAGGGGCATGAAAGGGAAGCAGTGGTTCGGAAGGGAGTGAGACAGGGTTGTAGCCTCTCCCCGATGTTATTTAATCTGTATATTCAGCAAACAGTAAAGGAAACAAAAGAAAAATTCGGAGTAGGAAATAAAATCCACGGGGAAGAATAAAACTTTGAGGTTCGCCGATGACATTGTAATTCTACCAGAGACAGCAAAGGACTTGGAAGAGCAGCTAAACGAAATGGACAGAGTCTTGAAAGGAGGATATAAGATGAACATCAACAAAAGCAAAAAGAGTATAATGGAATGCAGTCGAATTAAATCTTGTGATGCTCAGAGAATTAGATTATGAAATGAGACGCATAAAGTAGTACATGAGTTTTGCTATTTGAAGAGCAAAATAACTGATGATGGTCGATGTAGACTGGCAATGGCAAGGAAAACGTTTCTGAAGAAGAGAAATTTGTTAACATCGAGTATAGATTTAAGTATCAGGAAGTCGATTCTGAAAGTATTTGTATGGAGTGTAGCCATGTATGGAAGTGAAACGTGGACGATAAATAGTTTAGACAAGAAGAGAATAGAAGCTTTCGAAATGTTGTGCTACAGAAGAATGCAGAAGATAAGATGGGTATATCACATAACTAATGAGGAGATATTGAACAAAATTGGGGAGAAGAGAAATTTGTGGCACAACTGGACTAGGAGAAGGGATCGCTTGGTAGGACGTATTCTGAGGCATCAGGGGATAACCAATTTAGTATTGGAGGGCAGCATGGAGGGTAAAAATCGTAGAGTGAGACCAAGAGATGAATACACTAAACAGATTCAGAAGGGTTAGGTTGCAGTAGGTACTGGGAAATGAAGAAGCTTGCATAGAATAGAGTAGCATTGAGAGCTGCATCAAACCAGTATCTGGACTGAAGACCACAACGACAACATTAAGACACACATCGTCTCCCTTGTATGCATGTAGAGCAGGTTGTTCTGTCTGCGGAAAACGCTGTACCGAATTTTGATTCATCAGCCAGTGAATTTTGCAGTTCATTGGTCCACGTTCCATGACACGTACACAAAGTAGAACAAACTGGCTACTGAACATACTTCTGTCAAATTAATGAGAAAGTTCCAGAATACTTAAATCTACATCTATATCTACATGGATACTCTGCAAATAACACTGAAATGCCTGGCAGAGGGTTCATCGAGCCACCTTCACAATAATTCTCTATTCTTCCAATCTCAAACTGCACGCGGAAAAAACGAACATCTATATCTTTCCGTGCGAGCTCTGATTTCCCTTATTTTATTGTGATGTTCGTTTCTCCCTAATATTTTCGCATTCGGAGGAGGTAGTTGGTAATCGAAATTTCGTGAGTAGATTCCGCCGTAACGGAAAACCCCTTTGTTTCGATGATGTCCACCCCAAATCCTGCACCATGTCAGTGACACTCTCTCCCCTACTTTGGGATAATACAAAGCGTGCAGCTCATCTTTGAACTTTCTCGACGTACCCTGTTAATCCTATCTGGTAAGGATCCTAAATCGCGCAGCAGTACTCCAAAAGAGGAACGGAGAATCGTACTGTAGTCAGTCTTATCACTGATTTATTGCATTTTCTAAGTATTCTGGCAATAAAACGCAGTCTTTGGTTTGCCTTCCCCACAGCATTTTCTGTGTGTTCTTTCCAATTTAAGTTGTTCGGAATTTTATATCCTAGGTATATAGTTGAATTTACGGCCTTCAGATTTGACTGATTTATCTTGTAAGCGAAGTTTAACGAATTCCTCTTAGCACTCATGTGGATGACCTAATACTTTTCACTATTTAGGGTCCATTTCCAATGTTTGCACCATTCAGATATTTTTTCTAAATCGTTTTGCAATTTGTTTTGTTCTTCTGATTAGTTTACTAGACGATAAACAACACCATCATCTGTAGACAACCTAAGACGGCTGCTCCGATTGTCACCTAAATCGTTTATATAGATAAGGTACAGCAGAGGGCCTGTGGAACGCCAGTAATCACTTCTGTTTTACCCGATGACTTCCGTCATTTACTACGAATCCAGCCACACAACTGAGACGATATTCCATAAGCAGACAATTTAGCGGATTAATCATACTACCTCTCTCGAATATTGCTGTGACCTGTGCAAATTTCCAGTCTTTGGATGTGGGTTTTTTCGTCTAGCGAGCGGTCATATATGACTGCTAAGTATGAAGCTATTGTATCGGTATACTCTGAAAGAAACCTAATTGGTTTACAGTCTGGACCGAAAGACTTAGTTTTATTTAATGATTTAAGTTGCTTCAGTACTCCGAGGATGTCGACTTTTAAATTTTTCATGTTGGCAGCTGTCCAGATTCTAATTCTGGAACATTTACTTCGTCTTCTTTTGTGAAGGAATTTCGGAAGGCTGCGTTTAGTAATTCCGCTTTAGCAGCACAGTCGTCGATAACATTACCTTTCCTACCTCACAGAGAAGGCATCTATTGTGTCTTGCCACTAGCATACTTTACATACGACCAGAATTTCTTTGGATTTTCTTCAAGATTTCGAGACAAAGTTTCTTTGTGGAAACTATAATAAGCATCTCGCATTGCAGTCCGCTATAAATTTTGAGCTTCTGTTGAAAATCGACAATCTTGGGGATTTTGCGTTCGTTTAAATTTAGATACTTTTTTCTTTGTTTCTGAAACAGTGTTCTGAACTGTTCTGTGTACCAAAGAGGATCAGCTCCACCATTTGTTAATTTATTTAGTATAAATCTCTCAACTGCTGTCGATACTGTTTCTTTGAATTCAATCCACATCTGCTCTACACCTAGTCTGTTAATTTGAAAGGAGTGAAGACTGTCTCCCAGGAAGGCGTCAAATACATTTTTATCCATTTTTTTCTTTCTTTCCTTCTTTTTTAATAGACATATTTTTCGTTTAGTTTTAGAGGATTCGGGGATTACAATATTCAGTTTCGCTATGGCAACCCAGTGTTCACTAATCCCTGTAACCATTTTGGTGCTTGTTGTTAGCTCAGGATTATTTGTTGCTAAGAGACCAAGTGTGTTTTCGCAACCGTTTACTATTCGCGTGGGCTCATGAACTAACCGCTCAAAATAATTTTCAGAGAATGCGTTTAGCACAATTTCTGATGATATTTTATGCGTACCTGCGGAATGTATTTCCGCCAACATATCGAAGGTAAATTAAAGTCACCACCAACTGTTATCGTAAGAGTCGGGTACGTGTTTGAAATCAGACTCAAGTTTTCTTTGAACCTTTCAGCAACTGTATCATGTGTTTTGGGAGATCGGTAAAAGGACTGAATTATCACTTTATTCCGATTGCCAAGCATGACCTCTGCCCATACTAACTCACAGGAACTATCTACTTCCATTTAGCTACAAGATAAACTACTTCTGACAGCAATAAACACGCCACCGTTAACCGTGTTTAGCCTATCCTTCCTGAACAGCGTTAGGTCTTCGCAAAAATTTCGGCGGAACTTACCTCAGGTTTTAGGCAGCCTTCAATGCCTGTAACGATTTGATCATTAGTGCACTGTATTAGCGCTTGGAGCTCTCGTACTTTCCTAACACCGCTACGACAATTTACAACTGTTACACCAGTGCAAGGATGTGGAGGCTTATCTCACTAGGGGTAAGATACAGCCTACAAGAAAATTAAAGAAACCTTTGGAGAAAAGAGAGCCACTTATATGAATATCAAGAGCTCAGATGGAAACCCGGTTCTAAGCAAAGAGGGAAAAGCAGAAAGGTGGAAGGAGTATATAGAGGGTCTATACAAGGGCGATGTACTTGAGGACAATATTATGGAAATGGAAGAGGATGTAGATGAAGACGAAATGGGAGATACGATACTGCGTGAAGAGTTTGACAGAGCACTGAAAGACCTGAGCCGAAACAAGGCCCCGGGAGTAGACGGCCTTGTGAGAGCCAGTCCTGACAAAACTCTTCCATCTGGTGAGCAAGATGTACGAGACAGGCGAAACACCCTCAGACCAAGAAGAATATAATAATTCCAATCCCAAAGAAAGCAGGTGTTGACAGATGTGAAAATTACCTAACTATCAGTTTAATAAGTCACAGCTGCAAAATACTAACACGAATTCTTTACAGACGAATGGAAAAACTGATAGAAGCCGACCTCGGGGAAGATCAGTTTGGATTCCGTAGAAATGGAACACGTGAGGCAATACTGACCTTACGACTTATCTTAGAAGAAAGATTAAGGAAAGACAAACCTACGTTTCTAGCATTTGTAGACTAAGAGAAAGTTTTTGACAATGTTGAAAGGAATACTCTCTTTCAAATTCTAAAGATGGCAGGGGTAAAATACAGGGAGCATAAGGCTATTTACAATTTGTACAGAAACCAGATGGCAGTTATAAGAGTCAAGGGACATCAAAGGGAAGCAGTGGTTGGGAAGGGAGTGAGACAGGGTTGTAGCCTCTCCCCGATGTTATTCAATCTGTATATTGAGCAAGCAGTAAAGGAAACAAAAGAAAAATTCGGAGTAGGTATTAAAATCCAGGGAGGAAAAATAAAAACTTTGAGGTTCGCCGATGACATTGTAATTCTGTCAGAGACAGCAAAGGACTTGGAAGAGCAGTTGAATGGAATGGACAGTGTCTTGAAAGGAGGATATAAGATGAACATCAACAAAATCAAAACGAGGATAATGGAATGCAGTCGAATTAAGTCGGGTGATGCTGAGGGAATTAGATTAGCAAATGACACACTTAAAGGAGTAAAGGAGTTTTGCTATCTGGGGAGCAAAATAACTGATGATGGTCGAAGTAGAGAGGATATAAAATGTAGACTGGCAATGGCAAGGAAAGCGTTTCTGAAGAAGAGAAATTTGTTAACATCGAGTATAGATTTAAGTGTCAGGAAGTCGTTTCTGAAAGTTTTTGTATGAAGTGTAGCCATGTACGGAAGTGAAAAATGGACAATAAATAGTTTGGACAAGAAGAGAATAGAAGCTTTCGAAATGTGGTGCTACAGAAGAATGTTGAAGATTAGGTGGATAGATTACGTAACTAATGAGGAGGTACTGAATAGGATTGGGAAGAAGAGAAGTTTGTGGCACAACTTGACCAGAAGAAGGGATCGGCTGGTAGGACATGTCCTGAGGCATCAAGAGATCACCAATTTAGTATTGGAGGGCATCGTGGAGGGTAAAAATCGTAGAGGGAGACCAAGAGATGACTACACTAAGCAGATTCAGAAGGAATTAGGTTGCAGTAGGTACTGGGAGATGAAGGAGCTTGCACAGGATAGATTAGCATGGAGAGCTGCATCAAACCAGTCTCAGGACTGAAGACCACAACAACAACACACCAGTGGTTCCTTGATCCACGTCCTTCCTGTGTTCGACCTGCACTCTTTGAAACTGAAGCCCTTTCTGTGTTACCCAGCGATGCTCTAACAAAAAAAAAAAAAAAAAAAAAAAAAAAAAAAAAAAAAAAAAAAAAAAAACTCCAGTCCACGCTATACAGCCCCTACTACCCGAGTAGCAGCCTTCTACCCTTCTACGTGCAGCGGACTCCTGACCATCCCAACCATCGTATGGCGCAAGTCGAGGAATCTGCAGCCTACACGGTCGCAGAAACGTCTGAACCTCTGATTCAGACCATCCACTCGGCTCTGCACCAGAGATCCGCAACCGGTCCTGTCGATTATGCTGCAAATGGTGAGCTCTGCTTTCATCTCGCAAGCGAGACTGGTAGCCTTTACCACTTCTGTCAGCTTCTCGAAACCCGAGAGAATTTCTTCCGATCCAAAGCGACACACATCATTTTACCGACGTCAGCTAACACCTGCAGTTGGCTGCACCCTATACTCTTCATGGCAGCCAGAAGGACCCGTTCCATGTCTGGAGTGATTCCACCCAATGTACACGAAGTGTGCATTGGCTTTCTTCTCCAACCATGTCCCTAACGTGGCTCATAAACGTCTAATATTGGAGCTACCAAATTCCAATAATCTCACTCTCTGAGATTGCCACGATTTTGCAAGCTGAGAGGTTTCCTCAAAAACAGGACAGACGTCTACATATGGCTAAGCGACAGTGTCAGCCACAGGCAGTACCTGGAACCTGTTTGTCAGACTAACCGGGAAAGCCTTACGTGCAGCCCCCTGAGAAGTTTTTCGCCTCCTGTCACGCCCAGAGGCATTCGACCACGGGTGAGGGGTCAATCTCAATGAGAGCGTGAGGTATCGTGCATCGTTACCTATGTACTGCGTGTTTGTTAGCTGGGTCAGTACGGATGCTGCGGCTGGGCTCGCGTGTAGTCTCCTGGGCCGGCCGCAGTGGCTTCCTCCCTGTAACATAAGAGTTCGGCGCGGCAACGCATGCGTTGCTGTTAGGCCCTCTGCTGCGCCTTGTCGTCAGTGACTTGGTACAGCTTCATCAGGCCGGTGCAGAACGGCGTCGGTCGGCTGCCGTTCAGCGTCCTCCTCTACTGCACAGCGAAGCTCTTCTGCATTGCAGCTTCTAGGAGCTCGGCTTGTTCAGAGAGCTGCGCCAATTCAGCGTCGGAGGAGGTCAGGCCGTTCGCTCGCGCTTGTGCGATGAAGGCTGCCCTTTTGGCTTCTCGATCCCTTGCGGGGGCCGCTCCCGCAGCAGTCGGCGTTGCTACCGGTTCCGCTAGGGCGGCGGTTTTCTCCTTTGCACCCTTCACCTGCGGTGCTGCTGGGGCAACCGCTGGGACAGGCGCGCGAACGTCCTTCTGCGAGGTCGCAGGAGTGTTCGCAGGTACTGCTGCGCTGAGGCCTCGGGCAAAGACTGCTCGCAATTGCCTCAAGGCCATGACGGCTTTGAGGGCTGCAGTGGCCTCCTTCACGGCGGTGCCGAGTTCGAGGTCACATTTCTTCTCGGGAGCGCGAGCTGCGTCCCGACTGCCCGTTTCCGAGCGGTCTTCCCTGCTCCTGGCAGGTGGAGCTGCTGCTGCGCCGTCCCTCTGCTGCGCCGGGCTGTTCTGCGCCCTACGCCGTTTCGACGTCGTCTTCTCTTCTTCTGCTGCGTCGGTGCCGCCGCGGCCGCCTCGCCGCCCTCGGCACGGTTGCGCCTCGACAAAGCCGCACAACCGCGCCAGCTGGCGACGTGCGGGCCGCCACACCGGACACAGGTCGGCAGAACGTTGCTGCCGTGTCGCAGGCGCGGCTGTCGTGCTCCCCTGAGCACTTGACGCACCGCACCGCGTTGCGGCAATACTTCGCGACGTGGCCCTCGCCCTGGCACCTGAAGCACTGGGGCTGGAGGTCCGTGGCGGTCGGGAGAGCCTCTGTCGTAACCGGGAAGCCAAGCAACTTCCGCAAGTCGAAGATGTCGCTCCCGCCGTCGACCGTTTGCACGGTCACGGCATAGAGCGGTGCCCTCTTCCTGTTGGTCCGGTAGTGCAACCTTGCGGTTGCATTAGCAAACCCGGCTTGCAGCAGCCCTTCCCGGACCGCTGCCTCGTCACAGCACCGAGCCTCTGTCGTCTTCATCCTTCCTACGGAAGGTGCCTTCTCACGCGCCGGCGGCGCGTCGACGATGTGGTCGGCCACTGCGACCTTGATCGCCCTGTGGTCGGCCACGTTTGCAGCTCGAACGCAGGTCAGCGAGTCTGTATCGACAGACTCGTAGACCACCTCGTTCCGAGCGCAATTCGTAATGGTGTCGAACAGCGCTGTCCACCCGCCTTTGCACTTGACGTACAAAGGGGGGACAGGCCGCGACTCGTCTTCTCGGGAGTTCCTTGCATGGTCGGCAGACTCAGTGAGTTGCACAACCGAAGGACCCTTCGTAGCGGCAGGTTTCCTCTGCACACCCTTCTTTCCCATGCTGCGAGGCGCGGAACACGACAGTCTGCACGCGTTGTGAGAACAACGCACGACAATTTGCCCTCCGCGGCGCCCACAGCACAGAAACCTCTTCACGAGCTCTCAACGGCCGAGTAAGCGTAGCGCGCAACGACACAGTAATACCCATCCACTGTAGCTTCAAGCTACGTAAACGAATCCGTCACAGCATGAAGCTAAGAGCAATGTGTCACCAACTCGACCCGCACACGCAAACAGCAGTCACAGTCACTATCCGTGCTAAAGACCGTGGAAAATTGCACTACCCAGACAAACAAAGGACAATTGACACGCGCTCCAGAACTCTGCTGTAGATACAGAGGAAAACGCAAGAACTGTGTCTAATAAATTAAATTAACACGCAGAGATTCAAAATCTGAACAACCAAAGGGCTCTGGTGAGACTAAATAATACGCTCCTGATTAGGAACTTGTAATTTGTCACAAAATTTGTTTACTTTCCGACACAAACGAATGGGCGAGAAATGTGTCCATTAAATATTAAATTATCACTACACTACCAAAGCACACAGATAAAATTATACAATTCGCTCCTGGTTAGAGACTCGTAAAATGTCAAAAATCGGTTACTTCCCTGATGACTGGTGTCTCGGCCGGCTGCTATGCCTGAGAACATGAACATGCATTACAACATAAAGATGAATTAACATAAAGCAGCACATGATCCAGCTAAATGATTCCTAATCAGTTTTCACTTAACACGTCCTACTCAGTGGCCAAGACGAATGACTGCTTGGTGCTCGTTCACTCTGAGTGAACTCTGTGCCTCAATCAATAATGTTTGATGTTAGTGAATAATTAATTCAGTTACAATAACGGGAGCTGTAACAAAATTACCTCTCTGGTTAGTATTTCATCGAAATCAGAATAGAGACTCTTGCATTAATTAAGCATATGAAGTAAAATATTAAAAGTCAAACAGTTGTCACTGAGGGACTGGTAAGCGGATGGCTTTGAAGAAACTTAGGCTGAAAAGTGGCGCTAGTTTGCATAAATTAACAATAGGATCGCAATTAAGAAATAAGTGAAATTTTATTTTCTGATTAGATTATTCAACACAAAAGAAATCAAATGAAAATCAGAATCGCAAGGGAATGCTGGTGCCTGTTACTCATTAGAAAATAAAGTACGCACTTCATTAATTGCAGGATAAATAAAAGAAAGGATTCGTCAAAGCACAGGTACATTCACAATAATAATTCAGACACATGGCAGAATAAAAGCTACAAGGATGTTTCTACTTGGGCCACAGAGTGACTAGGTTTACCGGTCGACCGCATGATCGGTAACTTAAATACTTCGTAAATACGACTAATATAGAAACATTTGGAACAAAGGTAATTTGACACACGATAAGGTGAAATTGGTATTCGAAGCAAGCAGGAGCTGATTATATTGTCTTGAAAATTCACCACGGTTCGAGAACACAGGTGGTCTAACTCAGACAAGAAACCCAATGGAGCCGGCCGAAATGGCCGAGCGGTTCTAGGCGCTATAGTCTGGAACCGCGCGATCGCTAGGGTCGCAGGTTCGAATCTTGCCTCGGTAATGGATGTGTGTGATGTCCTTAGGTTAGTTAGGTTTAAGTAGGTCTAAGTTCTCGGGGACTGATGATCTCAGAAGTTAAGTCCCATAGTGCTCAGAGCCATTTGAACCATACCCTATGGAAAACACCCAAGTCGCGAGAGATATTTGTATTAAATGAAAACACACACACGGAAGATTATAACAAAGCTTACGGCATAAGAAGATGAATTACTATAGCTGAAGGCTCAGTACACCACATGCGAAGAACGTGGGTGCGATCACACAATCTCACATGCTACTAGAAACATGAATCGCGTACTAATTAAATGACATCGAAGGATATAAAAAGAAATCAAACACGAAAATAAAACACACAACGCATCCACACATAAGATCTACAAACTAAGCGAATTTATACATAGGTTGGCTAAAACATTCTTCCATTGCTAAGCTGCTGTGGCTCAAGCTAAAGAAACGGAATATTAATAAATGCGATACCAATCCCTAATTGGAATTAATTGCATGGCATAATTTTCAGTGGTCGCACCTGAAAGAAACACATTAGAACGTCAAACTAAACTAAGTCCTATACATTCCAACTTCCCAATTTACACTACTAGAGATGACCTGTAAAGACATGTTCACTTACGGAATCCCCAGATTACGGTGCCGCTCCACGCTAGCTAATCGAGGCCCACACATAGCTCCAGAAATAGTCAGAGAAAACACACACCAGCTACTTGTACCAACCTACACAACAGCTACTGACTAGTCCGCGCTATTGTTTATTTCACCTGGCATAGTTCTACCCAAACTCTACACACAAGTTGGCTAAACTGTCACTGCCATTCAAAGAATCTGAGCCCGTGAACCGAAGCGTTGTGAAGCACCACACGCAGACACTAACGCACCCTCTCTAGCAGATGAGGGAAGGTGTAGGAAAAGGAACACAGAAATGTACTATGGATACATAACAAACATGGCTACAGAAGTATATAAGCACTTAATAGACATACAGGTGCGTGAAACAGAAAACATAAATTGAAAAATCACCAGACTTGAATATTGAATTCGACAGCCACAGCGGGGACTGTCGAATAAAGCACTTTGCTGTTCATCTTTCTCCCCAGTTTAAAGCACAGACGCACCGCCCATCAGAAGTGCCAAGAAATGTCCTAAAACCCGAGTCACATCAGGAGAACCAATGGAACGGCTGATATGGAAACGTTTCATTAATTCTGCAGTCCAAATGCACTTATATGCTTTTTGGAGCGTTTACTCTTCCTTTATAGTTGTCTGAATATCAAGTATCAAATTGATACATCGCACCCGATTGCGTTTTTTATATAAATTTTATGATTTTAGGTGGGATATGTTTCATGGTGAAAGGCTACAGTAAGACATATAACCTCCTCGATCCAAATCATGTTGCAGAAATCTAAAAGGTGCTATTCAAAGAGGATAATAATGAAATTCAAGAGGATTTTGAAGAAGAAATGGACACAGATGGTGATGACGTAGCTGAAGTCCTGCCGGAAGATTGAGAAACAGAGGAAGACGACAGTGAAGATGATGAGGAAGTACTTGAGGAAAACGGCCATTACAATACTGGAAGGGGCAAAGAGACAAAATGGAATTACTTTCCACCATCGCAGAGAGTACGATTCAGGGCTCTCAATATTATTCGGAAGTTACCTGGAGCTATAGGTGTGGCAAAATCAGTGAGAACGCCTTTGGAAGCCTGGAATTTCATCATAGATGACGAAATTTTGTCTATTATAGTTTGTGTACAAATCAGTGTATTGAGAGCGTCAAGGCATCATTCCAGCATGAGAGAGAGACATAAAACAAATAGACATTATTTAATTAAAAGCCTTCATTGGCCTCTTATTTTTAACTGGAGTAAACAAAAGTAACAGTCAGAGCTTAGAGGATTTGTGCGGAACATTTGGAATGGAATTGAGAAATTTCGCCTCGTAATGAACATAAAACGTTTCAAATTAATTATGCGGAGTCTTAGACTTGGAAATCTTGCAGCTCGCGATGAAAGAAGACGATTAGACAAGATAATAGCGATTCGAGAAATATTTTCTATATTTGTACAGAACTGCCATAAATCCTAGCGTCCTATACAAGAAGTGATTTGAAAGCCAACAACGTGAGAAATATTCTCTGCGAGTACTTCTTGTCAAGCATTGGAAGCATTCCCTGGAAGATCTCAAAGATGTGATGGCCTAGGTAAGTGAAACCAGGAAATATAAAGGTAACCACGTACACTGTGGACAGATTTGACACTGTTTAGCACAAAAATAACTCCAATCTGATTAGTACAATTCGACGTACAACATATAACAGGTACCATGTATAATGAAACTTTAAAAATGTAAAATAAATACAATGATGTTGAAAAATAATTAATTATTAGTTACAATGCTATTTAATTAACCTTAATAGATTTTTTCATTTACTTCAATTACTTTTGCTTCGGCTATGTTTCGAAATTGAGAATTTTTTATTAAGCTTTTTAAAAAAAAACGATGATGATAATCTAATTTATTCATTACTATTATGACCGTTCCCTTACCTGCTGGCGTTATTATAAAATCTGTGTTGCTTTGTAATAATGCTTTAGTGCCTACTTTGCTTTTTGTGTACCGTACGGTGGATTTTTTTTAATTTTGAACCTTTGCATTTGTTAGTAAATTAAAAATTGGAAATAAACAAAATAAATACATTTAAGACATTTAAGGTCAATTAAATAGCATTATAAAATAAATAGATAAAATTATTTGAACTTACCAAAGTCATTCTTTTTGCTGTCTTCCAGCTTATCAAAATCATTCCTAAGTTGAAGACAAACTTCATGCCACGCATTCCTTGTGGTGTTCCTATCTTTAAAAATCCCTAAGGTTTTGCCACAGAGCACAGGCTTTTCTTTTACAGAATGCATTGCTAACTGATTGTCAATTACAATCACTTAGACCATGATAAAATCACACCACTACGCCACTCTCGACGCGTACACATCAGCGGTTGGCGGCAGACTGGACGATGTGTGTATAACCCCGCATTTAGCGACGTAGGCCACCATTTCGAGGGACACTAAACAATCCGTCAATTGCAGTGGCGGCTGCATTGCTGCTGTCCGCTTTAAGTAATCCGATCTCCATTTTTCCACACAATGTGTACGTCGCAATACCATCCTACGCGCCACTGGTGGCGATAGAAATTCCGATCGGGCCTCGATAGCTCAGTAAGTAAAGTATTGGCACGGATCGATTTGTACTACGCTCCTTCCCATCAGAGATGGTATGCCGTTGCCTTTATATGACATGTGTACTAGTTTATACACACATCAAAAAACGTTTTGTAACACCTCAGTTCCGAGAGTTCCGGAACGTGTACAGAAAATTGGAATAGAGATCAACATAAACATCACTTCCGCCAATTTTATTGCTCATGAAAACCACACATTGCATGTTGTATCACCATGGAAGAATCCTGGAGATACTAAAAGGTATCAGATAGATTATATAATGGTAAGACAGAGATTTAGGAACCAGGTTCTAAATTGTAAGACATTTCCAGGGGCAGATGTGGACTCTGACCATAATCTGTTGCTTATGAACAGTAGATTAAAAGTGAAGAAACTGCAAAAAGGTGGGAAATTAAGGAGATGGGACCTGGATAAACTGAAAGAACCAGAGGTTATACAGAGTTTCAGGGAGAACATAAGGGAACAATTGACAGGAATGGGGGAAAGAAATACAGTAGAAGAAGAATGGGTAGCTCTGAGGGAAGAAGTAGTGAAGGCAGCAGAGGATCAAGTAGGTAAAAAGACGAGGGCTAGTAGAAATCCTTGGGTAACAGAAGAAATATTGAATTTAATTGATGAAAGGAGAAAACATAAAAACGCAGTAAATGAAGCAGGCAAAAGGGAATACAAATGTCTCAAAAATGAGATCGACAGGAATTGCAAAATGGCTAAGCAGGGATGGCTAGAAGACAAATGTAAGGATGTAGAGGCTTATCTCACTAGGGGTAAGATAGATACTGCCTACAGGAAAATTAAAGAGACATTTGGAGAAAAGAGCACCACTTGTATGAATATCAAGAGCTCAGATGGAAACCCAGTTCTAAGAAAACAAGGGAAAGTAGAAAGGTGGAAGGAGTATTTAGAGGGTCTATACAAGGGCGGTGTACTTGAGGACAATATTATGGAAATGGAAGAGAATGTAGATGAAGATGAAATGGGAGATACGATACTGCGTGAAGAGTTTGACAGAGCACTGAAAGACCTGAGTCGAAACAAGGGCCCCGGAGTAGACAACATTCCATTGGAACTACTCTTAGCCTTGGGAGAGCCAGTCCTGACAAAACTCTACCATCTGGTGAGCAAAATGTATGAGACAGGTGAAATACCCTCAGACTTCAAGAAGAATATAATAATTTCAATCTCAAAGAAAGCAGGTGCTGACAGATGTGAAAATTACCGAACTATCAGTTTCATAAGTCACAGCTGCAAAATACTAACGCGAATTCTTTACAGTCGAATGGAAAAACTAGTAGAGGCCGATCTCGGCGAAGATCAGTTTGGATTCCGAAGAAATGTTGGAACACGTGAGGCAATACTGACCCTACGACTTATCTTAGAAAATAGATTAAGAAAAGGCAAATCTACATTTCTAGCATTTGTAAAATTAGAGAAAGCTTTTGACAATGTTGACTGCAATACTCTCTTTCAAATTCTAAAGGTGGCAGGGGTAAAATACAGGGAGCGGAGGGCTATTTGCAATTTGTACAGAAACCAGATGGCAGTTATAAGAGTCGAGGGGTATGAAAGGGAAGCAGAGGTTGGGAAGGGAGTGAAACAGGGTTGTAGCCTGTCCCCGATGTTATTCAATCTGTATATTGAGCAAGCAGTAAAGGAAACAAAAGAAAAATTCGGAATAGGTATTAAAGTCCATGGAGAAGAAATAAAAACGTTGGGGTTCGCCGATGACATTGTAATTCTGTCAGAGACAGCAAAGGACTTGGAAGAGTAGTTGAAAGGAATGGACAGTGTCTTGAAAGGAGGATATAAGATGAACATCAACAAAAGCAAATCGAGGATAATGGAATGTAGTAGAATTAAGTCAGGTGATGCTGAGGGAATTAGATTAGAAAATGAGACACTTAAAGTAGTAAAGGAGTTTTGCTATCTGGGGACAAAATAACTGATGATGGTCGAAGTAGAGAGGATATAAACTGTAGACTGGCAATGGCAAGGAAAGCGTTTCTGAAGAAATTTGTTAACATCGAGTATAGATTTAAGTTTCAGGAAGTCATTTATGAAAGTGTTTGTATGGAGTGTAGCCATGTATGGAAGTGAAACGTGGACGATAAATAGTTTAGACAAGAAGAGAATAGAAGCTTTCGAAATGTGGTGCTATAGAAGAATGCTGAAGATTAGATGGGTAGATCACATAACTAATGAGGAGGTATTGAATAGAATTGGGGTGAAGAGGAGTTTGTGGCACAACTTGACAAGAAGAAGGGACCGGTTGGTAGGACATGTTCTGAGGCATCAAGGGATCACAAATTTAGCATTGGAGGGCAGCGTGGAGGGTAAAAATCGTAGAGGGAGACCAAGAGATGAATACATTAATCAGATTCAGAAGTATGTAGGTTGCAGTAAGTACTGGGAGATGAAGAAGCTTGCACAAGATAGAGTAGCATGGAGAGCTGCATCAAACCAGTCTCAGGACTGAAGACAACAACAACAACAATCACCATACAGAGAGAACTTCACAGGTGGTGGTCCAGATTGCAGTACACAGCGGTTCCTCTAATAATAAGTAGCACGTCCTCTTGCATTGATGCATGCCTGTATTCGTCGTGGCATACTATCCTCAAGTTCATCAAGGCACTGTTGGTCCAGAATGTCCCACTCCTCAACGGCGATTCCGCGTAGATCCCTCAGAGTTGTTGGTGGGTCACGTCATCCATAAGCAGCCCTTTTCAATCTATCCCAGGCATGTTCGATAGGGTTCATGTCTGGAGAACATGCTGGCCACTCTAGTCGATCGATGTCGTTATCCTGAAGGAAGTCATTCACAAGATGAACACGATGGGGGTGGGAATTGTCGTCCATGAAGACGAATGCTTCGTCAATATGCTGCCGATATGGTTGCACTATCGGTCCGAGGATGGTATTCACGTATCGTACAGCTGTCACGGCTCCTTCCATGACCACCAGTGGCGTACGTCGGCCCCAAAGCAGCATGGAAGCTCCACCTTGTTGCACCAGCTGGACAGTGTGTCTAAGGCGTTCGGCCTGACCGGGTTGTCTCCAAACACGTCTCTGACGATTGTCTGGTTGAAGGCATATGCGACACTGAAGAGAACGTGATGCCAATCCTGAGCGGTCCATTCGGCATGTTGTTGGGCCCATCTGTACCACACTGCATGTGTCGTGGTTGCGAAAATGTATATCGCCATGGGCGTCGGGAGTGAAGTTGTAGTCTATTGCGCACAGTTTGAGTCGTAACAGGACGTCCTGTGGCTGCATTATTCAACATGGTGGCGTTGCTGGCAGGGTTCCTCCGAGCCATAATCCGTTGTAGCGGTCATCCACTGGCCCTTGGGTGGAAAGAGCGAGGCATGTTATCGACAGTTCCTGTCTCTCTGTATCTCCTTCATGGCCGAACAACATCAACGCGATCGAATCGTCTACGCATGGTTGAACTACAGACAACCCGAGACCTGTACCTCCTTCCTGGTGGAATGACTGGAACTGATCGGCTGTCGGACCCCCTCCGTCTACTAGGCGCTGCTCATGCATGGTTGTTTACATCTGTGGACGGGTTTAGTGACATTTCCGAACAGTCAAAGGGACTGTCTGTGATACAGTATCCACAGTCAACGTCTATCATCAGGAGTTCTGGGAACCAGCGTGATGCAAAACTTTTTTTTTTTTTTACATGTTTAGTTTGACATTTACCCACAGCAGCAGCAAAGCACACTTCCAATAACACAGCGCGTTCTTTCCTGACCCGCAGGATGATTATGCATTGCACTCTCCGATCAAACGTATTCGTACACTTATTATTAGACATTAGTATGGAAAGTGTCCATCCTTCACCTATATGGCAACTTTCCTGGGGACACTTTCAGTGACGTGCCCGAATGTCTGGGGAGAATGGCAACCCATTCTTCTTCAAGAGCCAAAACCAGAAAAGGTAATGTTCGACTCTGGAGCGAAGTCAACGTTCTAACTCATCTCATCTCAAATCTTCTCCGGATTCTTGACAGGCCAGTCAATTTCAGGAATGTTTTTGCCCACAATCCATTTCCTCACATGTGCTGCTTTATGACAGGGTGCATTGTTATGCTGAGACAGTCATTGTCTGCGACATGTTCCTCCACTGTGGACAGGACACAATGCTGAAAAGTGTGTTCATATCCTGAAGCATTCAGGGTTTTCCTAAGACCAACGGGGCCCCCACCCTAACCACGAAATGCGCCCCCATATCGTAACACCTCCTCGTCCGCATTTCACGGTTGGTACTAAACATGACGGCAGATAACTTTCTCCAGCAAGGCATACGCAAATCCTTTCATCGGATTGCCGCAGAGTATACGTGATTCATCACTTCAAATCACTCCTTTCCAGTCATCCACAGTCCAGTGGTGTCGTTCTTTATTCCAGCTCAACCGTCGCTTAGCGGTGTGTGACTTACGAGGAGATGCTCGACTATTATATCCTGTTATTTTTAACACATTACGTACAGCCATTGTGCTAACTGGACTGCTGGTAACACTTTGGAAATCGCCAATGACTCCTTTCATTCGTTTCATGCTATTTTTTATGATTTCTCTCCGCAGTGCTCGACGGTAAGTGCCGTCAGTATATGAGGTCTGCCTCGGCTGTGGTTGTTCATTCGCGTTTTCTTTTCGAAATCACATCACCAACAGTCAACTTGCGCATGTTTAGAAGGGTTGAAATGTTTCTCAGTTGCCATTCAATGACTACTCCGCCTTCGGAAGTCACGGAGTTCTCGTGAGCGACCATTTCTGCTCTTACTGCTACTCTATTGATAATACTCCTTGCCTCCTTTCACACTGGCGCGCCTGGCTCTCGTGCCATCTGGTGGTGAATTCCACATTACATTGGCGTGCCAGAATACTTTTGAGCAAATAGTGTTTAGGTCTACTAGCTGCATTAGTTGATTTTGCCCCACAGATTGAAGGGCTACTCTTAAATAAAAGAGTTTGTTTGGTTGTTATAATACGAGAGACGTTTTTTAATCACAGTCACTTGCTCATACACTCCTGGAAATGGAAAAAAGAACACATTGACACCGGTGTGTCAGACCCACCATACTTGCTCCGGACACTGCGAGAGGGCTGTACAAGCAATGATCACACGCACGGCACAGCGGACACACCAGGAACCGCGGTGTTGGCCGTCGAATGGCGCTAGCTGCGCAGCATTTGTGCACCGCCGCCGTCAGTGTCAGCTAGTTTGCCGTGGCATACGGAGCTCCATCGCAGTCTTTAACACTGGTAGCATGCCGCGAGAGCGTGGACGTGAACCGTATGTGCAGTTGACGGACTTTGAGCGAGGGCGTAGAGTGGGCTACGGTCCCGCACACCGTTAGGCCGTCTTCCGCTCACGCCCCGACATCGTGCAGCCCGCCTCCAGTGGTGTCGCGACAGGCGTGAATGGAGGGACGAATGGAGACGTGTCGTCTTCAGCGATGAGAATCGCTTCTGCCTTGGTGCCAATGATGGTCGTATGCGTGTTTGGCGCCGTGCAGGTGAGCGCCACAATCAGGACTGCATACGACCGAGGCACACAGGGCCAACACCCGGCATCATGGTGTGGGGAGCGATCTCCTACACTGGCCGTACACCTCTGGTGATCGTCGAGGGGACACTGACATCCAAACCGTCATCGAACCCATCGCTCTACCATTCCTAGACCGGCAAGGGAACTTGCTGTTCCAACAGGACAATGCACGTCCGCATGTATCCCGTGCCACCCAACGTGCTCTAGAGGGTGTAAGTCAACTACCCTGGCCAGCAAGATCTCCGGATCTGTCCCCCATTGAGCATGTTTGGGACTGGATGAAGCGTCGTCTCACACGGTCTGCACGTCCAGCACGAACGCTGGTCCAACTGAGGCGCCAGGTGCAAATGGCATGGCAAGCCGTTCCACAGGACTACATCCAGCATCTCTACGATCGTCTCCATGGGAGCCTGCATTGCTGCGAAAGGTGGATATACACTGTACTAGTGCCGACATTGTGCATGCTCTGTTGCCTGTGTCTATGTGCCTGTGGTTCTGTCAGTGTGATCATGTGATGTATCTGACCCCAGGAATGTGTCAATAAAGTTTCCCCTTCCTGGGACAATGAATTCACGGTGTTCTTATTTCAATTTCCAGGAGTGTATTTCCGTTGCAACACTTGCTTACGTTCTATTTTTCTTTCAGCCGCTCCCGCTGAAAAAGATTCTCCTTGATGACTTGCTCTGTTCCCTAGAAGAATTTCTACTGTTGTAATGTCCAAAAGGTCCGCCGCTCGTGGTCTCGCGTTAGCATTCTCGCTTTCCGAGCACAGGGTCCCGGGTTCGATTCCCGGCGGGGTCGGGGATTTTCACCGCCTCGAGATGACTGGGTGTCGTCTTCATCATCATCACTCGCCCCCTTTACGGTCAAAAATGGTTCAAATGGCTCTGAGCACTGTGGGACTTAACTGCTGAGGTCATCAGTCCCCTAGAACTTAGAACTACTTAAACCTAACTAACCTAAGGACAACACACACATCCATGCCCGAGGCAGAATTCGAACCTGAGACCGTAGCGGTCGCGCGGTTCCAGACTGTAGCGCCTAGAACCGCTCGGCCACTCCGGCCGGTCCCACTACGGTCGGCGGCAGGCAACGGCAAAACCACCACTATCAGGACCTTGGCTAGTACGGCGGTGCGGGTCTCCCGCATCGTTCCGCTCTGTCAAGAAGCATGCAACCTCATCATCATCAATGTCCAAAAACTGGTGGATAGAAATTACTAACTGATTTACGTATATTAAAGGAAAGCCTTATATATGTTCATCAGGTACCTGGATTTACAAATTAATTAGCAATGTGAATGTAATATGACTCGTTCTACACCATTACGATTTATCGTGCAAAATGATCCGTGGAATATGCAACAACCATCTTTCCGATGACATCACTTGGATATTAACTGTATTCTTTCATGGGATCACAATAGAGTGCAGCAAGTCCCAAACTGCAATTGCTGTGTGTTCCGACTTGTGGAATTTTTTGAATGTGTTAATTCTATCTTTTTTGTTTCCACAACGAAATCAGTGTTATTCGTGTGATTCTCCATTTCGATTTTGTAGAATTTACTGCCATGGCCACTCATCGAACTTCGTCTCGTACAGGGAGAACCGAAACTTCACCGACAAAATTTCGGAGGTTGTTCAGGGATTTTTTCTGAGTATTTTAGTGTAAGAGACTCGTGGACAGCCGAGGATCGATACAGAGTAATTCTATTTCACTCGATTCCCCCCCCCCCCCCCCCCCCATTTTTTTCTGTTTGTATTCTACTGAAAATACACTGATGTTAAAAAAAAAAAAAAAGAACAGAACACGTTTAACGACTAGAGATAGAACGTACATATTCACGTGACATGTACATTAGTATGTTCTGCAGAAATGATATGTATTTGAACCATGTTGGACTGCGAGTTCAAGGTCAACAATGATATTGCGGAGCAACACCACCTACCGGTAAAACGTGACTGCGGCTTTCGTTGTAGTAAATAAACTGATCAGTGTGACCTGAGCAGACGTGCAGGGTGTGTCACCGATGTGTGAGCAAACCAAATCAATGGCATGCGCATTATTGTTTTGAGAGAATGTGATGCATCCATTCGGAAATTGCTGCTCGTGTGGGACGAAGTGTTCCGGCAGTGCAACGGGTGCGTGCAGAATGGTTCATGGAACATAGTAAGTAGAACACGATGAGATGAGTCAGCTCACTCCATACAGACCATCCCCCAGGAAAGATCAACACCTCATTCGAATGGCACTGCAAAACAGATCTGCGCCCTCCTCAGCTCGGAGCAGCAGTGTGACACCTCGTACACAGTCAGGGATAACAGTCCAGCGCCGTTTATTATGGCATGGGTTACGTGCGTTTCTTCCACTTCTCAGCCTACTTTTGACGAATGTGCAGAAATATGCTAGACGGATATGGTGTGTGGAAGGGCGTCACCGGGAACAGGAATGGCATCAGATAGTGTTTTAGGACGAATCCAGGTTCAGTTTGTTTGAAAGTGGTGGCAGCATTTTGGTTCGCCGCAGACAGGGTGGAGCGGCATCACAGTGACTGCATTCGCACGAGACATACAGAGTCAACTCAAGGCTTTATAATGTGGAGTACTTTTGGGGACAACCACGAATCACAGTTGGTTAGTGTCCAGGGCACTGTGACCTGTCCGATCTATGTGAATGGCATCCTGAGACCCGTAGCCATACCCTTTCTGCGCAACACTCCAGATGACAGTTTCCAGCAAGACAAAGCGCGACCAGATGTTGCTGCACGGACACGAGCCTTCTTGGTGTCACAGGATGTTAACCTTTCGCTCTGGCCCACTAGATCAACAGACTTATCACCAATCGAAAATGTGTGGGATATGGTGAAACGACAGGTGCAGTGCTGTGACCAATGCCAACCACCACAGATGAGCTTTGGAACCAGGTGAATGCAGCGTGGATGGTTATACCACAGGACACCTTTCGCGCCTTATATGCGTCAATACCATAACGCATGGAACAAATTAGCAGGTCCCATTGCGTATTTTGTGCCTACTGGGCAACAGGACACATGCTGAAATGAGGTGACTAAAATGCTAATCATTTCTGCAGAACATACTAATGTACATGTTCTATGAATATGATCGTCCTGTCTCTAATCGTTCAAGATGTTCCGTTTTTTCCGACCATAAGTGCAACTGCACTGCAGTGCAATGTCGACGGTGTGCTCGTTGTGCCTTGTTTGGAAGCAAATGGTTTAAATAGCTCTGAGCACTATGGGACTTAACATCTGAGGTCATCAGTCCCCTAGAAGTTAGAACTACTTAAACCTAACTAACCTAAGGACATCACACACATCCATGCCCGAGGCAGAATTCGAACCTGCGACCGTAGCGGTCGCGCGGTTCCGGACTGAAGCGCCTAGAACCGCTCGGCCACCAAGCCTGTGTTTGCAAGCAAATTTGTTCCTTTCACTCACTGTAGTATATGGTAACTCTCAATCACAATATTATTGCACTTGACCTACCATGGTCATTACCGAAAACATACGGTGACGTTAGAACAAACAAGTGTTAGTCGACCACAATATTATTGCACCTGGGACACTTCGGTCAGCTTATCGTGAGTTTTCATCGTGATATTTCACTAGGAAACGCTAAAACGTTTGATATATTCACAACTGTCCACAAATCTTTCACAGTGCTATGCGTTGTCCTTAGTCACCACAACATTTGTCTGCTGTAACGTCAACGTGTATTTCCGTCAAGGCCACGCGAGACAGAATGTAATAATATCACAGGAAGGTAGTGTAGTGGTGACTCAGGAAACTGCTCGCACTTTCAGTGTTTCAGGTCAGTTGTGCACATACTGTCAAGTGGTTCAGTGTGTCCTCCTAAAAACTCGACGGTAGTGCAGTGCGATGTTATTCATGCTCACGAATACCCCATAGTAGAAAACAGAAGATGTCGCGATAGTGCAGTGTAAAAGAATTTATACCCAGAGTTCTACAGTTCTGCCAGGAAGAAAAAATGCACAAACAGTTAATGATACCTCTACAGAAAACAACCTTGCAGCCGTCAGTAATGATAGAGACAAATGAAGCCCGCCACTACTTCAACTCGCAATAAGTACCTAACAGTATTGATCATTTAGAACAAAATTAGTTTTGAACAGTGATTAACCAGACATGAGCTTTACAATCTGTGCATTGCAATAAGCCAAACCCGTTTTTAAATATATTGCAGTTTAAAAGCGTAAAGGATATACTGTTCTGAGCTTCCCACTGCTACCACTATGGTTTGAACCCTATACAGCTAATCTGGAATAAATTTTATAAAAAACTGCAGAAAATAAATGTTTCCTCCATTAATTTCATAACCCTAAAACAAATAATCAGAGAGTCCTTATGTAAGATTGGCTCTGAGAACTATGGGAGTTCACATCTATGGTCATCAGTCCCCTAGAACTACTTAAACCCTAATAACCTAAGGACATCACACATATCCATGCCCGAGGCAGGATTCGAACCTGCGACCGTAGCGGCCACGCGGTTCCAGACTGAAGCACCTAGAACCGCACGGCCACACGAGCCGGCTATGAAATATTATCCAACGTGATTGGTTAAAAGCTTTTGAACATTGAAATGAAATGAAGATGAATATTGGCGTGGACATGGGTTAACGGAAGAAGCAATAGAGAATATAATAATCAATATTGGTCTGAAGAGTGAGGATGAATATGCAGCACATGACGATGACAGTGGAATCTGACACGACGCATGAAATTGGAACGGATTCCAGTGAAACAGATACAGTAGGCGAAGAACTCATATGATGGACCATCCACTTCATAACTCTAATCTCTAAGGTTGGTGCAGTTTTCAGTGCATAACTGTAGTTATACCAGCCTTCCCTCCCCCCACGACACTGATTACGCGCTGACTCACGATAAGTCGACAGAAGCTCGCTCACTCCCGGGTGCAATATTATTGTGATAGATTAATGCTACATGTTGACAACAGCATTTCGCACTTGGAAAAGAGTGGGAATGTAAATCTGCCGTGGCCTTCGAAAGCAACGATCCCGACATTCGCTTTAAGCAATGTAGAGAAAATATAGATCTGGGTGGTCGGAGGGAGATATCAACAGTCGCCGTCATAAATATGAGTCCAGTCTCTATCGTCCACCGCCCCCCCCCCCCCCCCCCCCAAGCTCCCATCAACCATGGACCTTGCCGTTGGTGGGGAGCCTTGCGTGCCTCAGCGATATAGATAGCCGTACCGTAGGAGCAACCACAGCCGAGGGGTATCTGTTGATAGGCCAGACAAACGTGTGGTTCCTGAAGAGGGTCAGCAGCCTTTTCAGTAGTTACAGAGGCAACAGTCTGGATGATTGACTGACCTGGCCTTGTAACACTAACCAAAACGGCCTTGCTGTGCTGGTACTGAAAAAGGCTGAAAGCAAGGTGAAACTACAGCCGTAATTTTTTCCCGAGGGCATGCAGCTTTACAGTATGGTTAAATGATGATGGCGTCCTCTTGCGTACAATACTCCGGAGTTAAAATAGTCCACCATTCGGATCTCCGGGCGGGGACTACTCAGGAGGACGTTGTTATCAAGAGAAAGAAAACTGGCGTTCTATGGATCGGAGCGTGGAATGTCAGATCCCTTAATCGGGCAGGTAGGTTAGAAAATTTAAAAAGGGGAATGGATAGGTTGAAGTTAGATATAGTGGGAATTAGTGAAGTTTGGTGGCAGGTGGAACAATACTTCTGGTCAGGTGAATACACGATTATAAATACAAAATCAAATAGGGGTAGTGCAGGAGTAGGTTTACTAATGAATAGGAAAATAGGAATGCGGGTAAGCTACTACAAACAGCACAGTGAACGCATTATTGTGGCCAAGATAGATACGAAGCCCATGTTTACCACAGTAGTACAAGTTTATATGTCAACGAGCTCCACCAGATGACGAAGAGATTGATGAAATGTATGATGAGATAAAGGAAATTATTCAGATAGTGAAGGGAGACGAAAATTTAATAGTCATGGGTGACTGGAACTCGGTAGTAGGAGAAGGAAGAGAAGGAAACGTAGTAGATGAATATGGAATGGGGCTAAGGAACGAAAGAGGAAGCCGCCTGGTAGAATTTTGCACAGAGCATAACTTAATCATTGCTAACACTTGGTTCAAGAATCATAAAAGAAGGTTGTTTACATGGAAGAAGCCTGGAGATACTGGAAGGTCTCAGATAGATTATACAATGGTAAGACAGAGATTCGGGAACCAAGTTGTAAATTGTAAGACATTGGTTATGAACTGTAGATTAAAACTGAAGAAACTGCATAAAGGTGCGGATTTGAGGAGATGGGACCTGGATAAACTGAAATAACCAGATGTTGTAGAGAGCTTCAGGGAGTGCATTAGGGAACGAATGACAAGAATGGGGGAAATAAATACAGTAGAAGAAGAGTGGGTAGCATTGAGAGATGAAATAGTGAAGGTAGCAGTTGATCAAGTAGGTAAAAAAACGAGGTCTAATAGAAATCCTTGGGTAACAGAAGATACATTGAATTTAATTGCTGAACAGAGAAGATATAAAAATGCAGTAAATGAAGCAGGCAAAAAGGAATACAAAAACTCAAAAATGAGATCGACAGTGAGTGCCTATAGGAAAATTAAATAGATCTTTGGAGAAAAGTGAACCACTTGCTTGAGTACCAAGAGCTCAGATGGGAGCCCAGTATTAAGCAAATAAGGGAAAGCACAAAGGTGGAAGGAGTTTATAGAGGGTCTATACAAGGGCGATGTACTAGAGGACAATACTATAGAAATGGAAGAGAGTGTTCATGAAGATGAAATAGGAGATATGATACTGCGTGAAGAGTTTGAAAGAGCACTGAAAGACCTGAGTCGAAACAAGGCCCCGGAGGTAGACAACATTCCGTTAGAACTACTGAAAGCCTTGGGAGAAGCAGGCCTAACAAAATTCTACCATCTAGTGAGCAAGATGTATGAGACAGAGACATGCCCTCAGACTTCAAGAAGAATATAATAATCCCAATCCCAAAGAAAGCAGGTGTTGACAGATGTGAAAATTACAGAACTATCAGTTTAATAAGCCACGGCTGCAAAATACTAACACGAATTCTTTACAGACGAATGAAAAAACTGGTAGAAGCCGACCTCGGGGAAGATCAGTTTGGATTCCGTAGAAATGGAACACGTGAGGCAATACTGACCCTACGACTTATCTTTGAAGAAAGATTAAGGAAAGGCAAACCTACGTTTCTAGCATTTGTAGACTTAGAGAAAGCTTTTGACAATGTTGACTGGAATACTCTCATTCAAATTCTAAAGGTGGCAGGGGTAAAATACAGGGAGTGAAAGGCTATTTACAATTTGTACAGAAACCAGATGGCAGCTATAAGTGTCGAAGGGCATGAAAGGGAAGCAGTGATTGGGAAGGGAATGAGACAGGGTTGTAGCCTGTCCCCGATGTTATTCAATCTGTATATTGAGCAAGCTGTAAAGGAAACAAAAGAAAAATTCGGAATAGGAATTAAAATCCATGGAGAAGAAATAAAAACTTTGAGGTTCGCCTATGACATTGTAATTCTGTCAGAGACAGCAAAGGACCTGGAAGAGCAGCTGAGCGGAATGTACAGTGTCTTGAAAGGAGGTTATAAGATGAACATCAACAAAAGCAAAACGAGGATAATGGATTGTAGTCGTATAAATCGGGTGATGCTGCGGGAATTAGATTAGGAAATGAGACGCTTAAAGTAGTAAATGAGTTTTGTTATTTCAGGAGCAAAATAACTGATGATGGTCGAAGTAGAGACGATATAAAATGTTGAGTGGTAATGTCAAGGAAAGCGTTTCTGAAGAAGAGAAATTTGTTAACCTCGAGTATAGATTTAATTGTGAGGAAGTCATTTCTGCAAGTGTTTGTGTGGAGTGTAGCCATGTATGGAAGTGAAACGTGGACGATAAATAGTTTAGACAAGAAGAGAATAGAAGCTTTTGAAATGTGGTGCTACAATAGAATGCTGAAGATTAAATGGGTAGATCAAATAACTAATGAGGAGGAATTGGAGAGAAGAGGAGCTTGTGGCACAACTTGTCTAGAAGAAGGGATCGGTTGGTAGGACATGTTCTGAGGCATCAAGGGATCACTAATTTGGTACTGGAGGGCAGCGTGGAGGGTAAAAATCGTAGAGGGAGGCCAAGAGATGAATACACTAAGCAGATTCAGAAGGATGTAGATTGCAGTAAGTACTGGGAGATGAAGAAGTTTGCACAGGATAGAGTAGCATGGAGAGCTGCATCAAACCAGTCTCAGGACTGAAGACCACAACAACAACGTGTCTGTCGTTCGGTGTGATGCCTCGACAATACACAGTATTATGTTGCTGCATAAGTTCGTACCGTATTTATTTTGAATGTTGGTATTCCGGTTGCTATGTGTTTATTTATCGAATGTTATGTTTATTTGTGGTACAGGGACCGATGACCATCGCAGTCTGGTCCCTTTAATCTCACAAACCAATCATTTGTGGTACACTATTGCTGTTTGAGTTCACATATTGTCATTTAGAGACAGTCAGCGCTAGAAATTGGAGTGCCAAGTGGAGCGATTGGAACACTGCCGACATATTCTTCTGTTTGCGTTCGGTAGGCGGATGACAGCATTGGATGCAGCCTGTAACGTATGAGGATAATGGTGTTGAACACAGCACGGCAAGAAAATTGTTTTCTCGTCTTAAGGAAGATCGTTTTGACATTAGTGATTCTCCACTTTCAGAAAGACCTTCGGGATTTGATGAAGATCGTTTAAACGCTTTAACCCATAATAATCCACTTCAGTGTACTGGGGAACGCAAATGTGATGAACTGTAATCATTCCACCACCGTGCGACACTTTCATGCAGTGGGAAAGGTTCAAAAATCGGTTGTAATGCTCTGGTGTATCGTTACTGGTGATGAGAAATGGTCTCTTTATGCTAACATATGGTAACTCATTCAGCCCAAGGAAATCAGTAACTCCGGTACAAAGACCTGCGCGCACTCATAAAAGATAACATTATGCATCCGGTGGAACAGTGACGGTATGGTGTACAACGAATTGCTGACGATATTTATTGTCAATAACTGAAACGCCATCAAAGCCTAACGACCAGGACGGCTTCGTGAAGTGATGCTACTTTGCGATAAGACCCCCCACCCCCTCCCCGGCCCGCCCGCATTCTATTATATTCACAAAAAACACTATACAGGAATTGGTTTGGGAAGTCATTCCGCACCCAACTTATTCACCTGACCTTGCACCCTCAGATTTTCACATTTCCCTCTCTCTATCAAATGGTTCAAATGGCTCTGAGCACTATGGGCCTTAACTTCTGAGGTCATCAGTCCCCTAGAACTTAGAACTACTTAAACCTAACTAACCTAAGGACATCACACACACCCATGCCCGAAACAGGGTTCGAACGTGCGACCGCAGCGGTCGCGTGGTTCAAGACTGTAGCGCCTAGAACCGCTAGGCCACCTCGGCCGGCCCTCTCTCTATCGAACAGCCTCCACAGATCTTTCTTTACGGAGGGAAATGCGCTCCAAACATGACTCGACGAGTTCGTCGCCTCAAAACCACGTGATTTCTACAGTAGCGGAATCGGAGAGTTAGCCCTACAGTGGCACACTGTTGTAAATAGTAAAGGAGAAGATATTATTGATGGCTAAAGTCTTTGTTACGTATATCTGTTGTGTTTATTAAGCTTTTGGAAGAACGCTACAATCTTAAGCACCAATTCAATAGTTTGAGCTATATGAGTAGCATGCGGAAATAATGAAGCTTTCATTGACTGGACGCAGGGCGTTTTCTCTCCTCGTCTTTGCCATTAAACCTCCACTCCCGAGCTGTTTTCAGTCTTGTGATTGGTTTGAAGCGGCCCGCCACGAATTCCTCTCCTGTGCCAACCTCTTCATCACAGAGTAGCACTTGCATCGTACATTCAATTGTTTGTTGAATGTATCCTAATCTCTGTCTTCCTCTATTGTTTTTACTCTGTATTGCACCCTGTAGTGCTATGGAAGTTATTCACTTATGCCGTAACAGATGTCCCTTCAGCCTGTACTTTCTTCATGTCAGTGTTTTCCACATATTCCTTTCCTCGTCGACTCTCCGGTGATTCTCCTCATTCCTTACTCTATCAGTCTACCCAATTTTTAACATTCTTTTGTAGTACCCACATCTCAAATGCTTCTACTGCCTTCTGTTCCGGTTTTCCCACAGTCCACGTCTCACTGCCATGCAACTCTGTGCACCAAACGTACGTTCTCATACACTTCTTCCTCAAATTGAGGTCTGTGTTTGATACTAGTAGACTTCTCTTGGATAGTGGTGGTGTGCTTGTTATGTCCTCCTTGCTCCGGCCGACATGGGTTATTTTGCTGTCTAGCTACCGGAATCCCTCAGCTTCATCTACTTCGAGATCACCAATTTTTATGCTAATTTTCTCGCCATTCTCATTTCTACTACTTCTCATTACTTTCGACTTTCTTCGACTTACTCCATATCTGTTCTCATTAGACTGTTTATTCCACTCAATAACTCCTGTAATTCTTCTTCACTTTGACTGTGGATAATGATGTCATCACGATTCATAACATCGATAGCCTTTTACCTTTCTTTTATTTCCGTTATTGCTTCAACGTGTAGCTTGAACAGCAGGGGCGAAGTACTACATCCTTGACTTACACTATTTTTGATCTCTTCAGTTCGTTCTTGGTCTTCCACTCTTATTGTTCCACCTTGGTTCTTGAACATAATGTATACTACCTGTCTTTACCTATGACTTGTCCCTGTTTTTCTCAGGATTTCGAACATCTTACACAATTTCCAGGTCGAAAAGTCCTATGAATGTGTCTTGATTTTTCTTCACTCGTGCTTCCTTTATCAACCGCAACGTCAGAAGTGTCTCTCTGCTGGCCGGCCGGAGTGGCCGGCGGTTCTGGGGGCTACAGTGTGGAACCCCGCGACCGCTGCGGTCGCAGGTTCGAATCCTGCATCGGGCATGGATGAGTGTGATGTCCTTAGGTTAATTAGGTTTAAGTAGTTCTAAGTTCTAGGGGACTGATGACCTCAGAAGTTAAGTCCCGTAGTGCTAAGAGCCAGCCTCTCTGCTGCCTTTGCTTTTCCTGAAGCCATACTGATAGTCATATGACAGATTCTCAATTTTCTTTTCCATTCTTCTGTATATTATTCTTGTCAGCAACTTGGATGCGTGAGCTGTTAAACTGATTGTGCGATAATTCTTTCACTTGTCGGTTCTTTGCTATCTTTCGGAATTGTGCGGATAATGTTTTTCCGAAAAGTCAGATGGCTTATCGCCAGACTCATACACCAGACTCAAAGATTCTACACACCAAAGTGTTTAATCATTTTGTTGCCTCTTACCCTATTAATTTTAGAAATGCCGACAGTATGTTATCTATTCCTTCTGCCTTATTTAATTTTAAATCTTCGAAAGCTGTTCTAAATTCTGATTCTAATACTGGATCCCATATCTCTTCCCTGTCGACTGCTGTTTCTTCTTCTTCCACGTCATGAGATAAGTCGTCCCCCCTCGTAGGGGGGTCTTTCCACCAATCATCTCTCTCCTTACCATTTAACAGTGAAATTTCTATTGCATGCTTTTAATTTCACCGAAGGTTGTTTTAATTGACTTCGTGCAAAGTGAATCATTGTCTTGTGGAGCATAAAGACGCGCAGAGTCAGAAAGACAAGCGGCGCTCGGTTTCTTCGTACCGGCCGTCAACAAAGCTTTGTCAATATACTGCAGTGTAGGCCGTTATCTCTCAGATAAGACCCATCCGTCGCCTTGGCGCGCGGGTATGTGTCGACCTTCCTGTTTCGGACGCACAGTCATTCTGAAAAAAGGAAAATACTACGTATTTGTCGTAAGCGAGTGAACCACGATCAAGAAAGCGGCCTTCCAGCTACTTAACGAGATGCCGATAGCAGTAGGCGCACGGCAGGCCGCATTCCTCGCCCCTCCACAGGCTGCTGGCGCTCCAATGGCGTGCGGCGCTAGCGCTCGCGTTGGCTTGGCGCGAACTGCTGGCGGGACAGTTGGGCACGGAGCGGCAGTTCGCCAGGGCCACCATGAGCTCTGCAACCACCCAGCAGCGCAAGGCGGCGCTCCGGAAGCAGGTGGCCGCCGCCGTCGACGCACTCACCGACGCCGAGATCCAACGCCAGTCTCGCATCATCACCGACAAGGTATCACACTCGCAAAAACCTCCACTACGTTATGTTTACGGAACAATCGACCAGTCCTCGTACATGCGTATTGTACCTGACGTGTGCATTTAGCGACGCAGACTCTTCTGCATCTACCTAGTTATTCCATCACCTTAGCCAACAACTCTTTAAGTCATCTTTGACCACATTGGCACTAACGATTATACAGTTCTATTGGTCGCCAAAATCTTCCCCCTTTATTTTTACCTTTTCATGGTGCATTTTCTGTTACACCATTATCAGATCTTTAACATCGACACATAAACATTTCATTACAACATCAGTGCCCAAAACCTACTTACTTAATGGCCAGTTTACACGTCAATGTCTCCCGCCGTAAGTTCGAGTCTTCCCTCGGGCATGGATGTGTGTGTTGTTCTTAGCATAAGTTAGTTTAAGTAATGTATAAGTCTAGGGACCGATGACCTCAGCATTTGGTCCCTTACTAATTCACACATATTTGAAAATTTTTTGACCACATCAATGTTCACTATTGGCCACGTGACATGGAAGGTGCCTCGCCGCAGAGGAATAGCATTAAGGAAGCGGGGATGTTTTGCAGAGAGGGCGCAAGCACATTCCATGTTGCAAAGCCTTACAAAGTGCTGGTGCGGACGGCTCTGGATAAAATTGCATCGCCGCTGGAGTATGGCTATACTGCAGCCAGAAGATGGCTGAGGAGGCAGCTTCCACCACGCCCGGCAAGGCGTCTGGAGGAAGAGTAAATCTCAATGACCGCCGAGGTTTAATAGAAGGGGTGTGCAAATCGGTCAAAACTGAAACGCTTTCATACGTGAAATCCACTGCAGTGGCCTAAGTCTCCGTACTCCCGTTGTTCTTTCCAAAGAAGGTACCCATGAAACTGCAGCCTTAACGATAGTGGCCTAATTGCGTTTGCTGTTTCTTTCCGGACTCCGAAAACATTGCTCTTGCGGAACCCGACACTCCTCTTATATGACAAGCTTGAAAACATGGTCTAAGGCAAACAGGTAGATACAGTACATCTTCACTTTCGAAATGTTTTTGACGCAGTACTAGACCGAACGAAAGTACCATCATTTGGGCTGTATTGAGGATTTCTTAGGAGGGAGCAGAGGCGTCTGTAAATGGAGGCAAGAGGGGGCACTTTCTCCCTCCAGGAATATAGAAGTATAGATGTTTTATTCGTTACAAGATTTCTAGCAATGATTGTCTGCGAGTTTACCAAATCTCAGTTTTAGCATTTCGGAATGCTTTGAGGAGTAATATGGATTTAGCCAATCACTATGCTACTTGTGTTTGTTTGATTGTAACTCGGTTCTAGGGATATGGCACATTTCTCGGAGCGGTGGCTGGTTTGGAGTTGGAGTCCACTTCCAGGGTTATTAATGTGACTCAAATTCACCGATCAGATATAAGAAAACTATAATTTTAGGATCTTGCCCCCTCTTTTCTACGGTCGTCCTTGAGAAGTGGGAAGATTTATTGGGAGAGAGGACGCAGAACGATATCTTCGATGCAAAGTTGTCAACAGAAGTAGAAGTAGCCTCAGACTTTTTGCAGATGAGGTAGTTACATGTTGAAAATCTGAAAAAAAAAGCTGCTTCTATCGAGTCACATCATGACACAACTTCTAGGTGATGCTAGGATTGCTAACTCGCTCTATATGTTCAAAAATGTAAAACTGTTCTATTCACAAATTGCTAAAACGAGGTATCGTACGACTAAGGTCTGAATATTTCACCACTGGAATCAATAAACTCATAAAAATACTTTAATGTATTAAGTTATGAGGATATGAAATACGATGGTGTCATAGGTTTAGTAGTACGTAAAACATGTGGCAGACTTCGATTAACACCAAACAGGACTAACAAGGGATGCTGAAAGTATACAAAGAAGGACACCACGAATTGTCACATGTTTGTTTGACTCATGGGAGACCGTCATAGAAATATGCTTATAAAATTTTGAGAAGCTGTATTAAGTGAGGAATCTAGCAATGTACTACAATCATCTACATCTACGTGATTACTTTGCTATTCACAATAAAGTGCCTGGCAGAGGGTTCAATGAACCACCTTCAAGCTGTCTCTCTACCGTTCCACTCTCGAACGGCACGCGAGAAAAACGAGCACTTAAATTTTACTGTGCGAGCCTTTATTTCTCTTATTTTATCGTGATGATCATTTCTCGCAATGTAGGTGGGTACCAAAAGAATGTTTTGCAATCGGAGGAGAAAACTGGTAAATGAAATTTCATGAGAAGATCCCGTCGCAACCAAAAACGCCTTTGTTTGAATGATTCGCGTATCATGTCTGTGGCACTATCTCCCCTATTTCGCGATAATACAAAGCGAGGTGCCCTTCTTTGTACTTTCTCGATGTCATCCGTCAGTCCCACCTGATGCAGATCCCACACAGCAATGCTCCAGAACAGGGTGGACAAGCGTGGTGTAAGCAGTCTCTTTGGTAGACCTGTTGCATCTTCTAAGTGTTCTGCCAATGAATCGAAGTCTTTGGTTTGCCCTACCCGCAATATTATTTATGTGATCGTTCCAATTTAGGTTATTTGTAACTGTAATCCCTAAGTATTTAGTTGAATTTACAGCCCTCAGATTTGTGTGACTTATCGTGTAATCGAAATTTAGCTGATTTCTTTTAGTACTCATGTGAATAACTTCACAATTTTCTTTATTCAGGATCAATTGCCACTTTTCGCACCATACAGACATCTTATGTAAATCATTTTCCAAGTCGTTTTGATCATCTGATGAATTTACAAGACGGTAAATAACAGCATCATCTGCAAACAATCTAAGACGGCTACTCAGATTGTCTCCTATGTCTTTAATATAGATCAGAAACAATAGAGGGCCTATAACACTTCCTTGGGGAACGCCGGATATTACTTCTGTTTTACGCGATGATTTTTCGTCTGTTACTACGAACTGTGACCTTTCTAACAGTCAATCTCCAATCCAGTCGCACAACTGAGGCGATACTCCGTAAGCATGCAGTTTGGTAAGAAGACGCTACGAGTCCCTCCTGTAGGGACTGCGAAGGTAAGGTTACACTTTTTTTTTTTTTTTTGTCATCAGGCTACTGACTGGTTTGATGCGGCCCGCCACGAATTCCTTTCCTGTGCTAACCTCTTCATCTCAGAGTAGCACTTGCAACCTACGTCCTCAATTATTTGCTTGACGTATTCCAATCTCTGTCTTCCTCTACAGTTTTTGCCCTCTACAGTTCCCTCTAGTACCATGCAAGTCATTCCCTCATGTCTTAGCAGATGTGCTGTCCCTTCTCCTTATCAGTGTTTTCCACATATTCCTTTCCTCTCCGATTCTGCGTAGAACCTCCTCATTCCTTTCTTATCAGTCCACCTAATTTTCAACATTCGTCTATAACACCACATCTCAAATGCTTCGATTCTCTTCTGTTCCGGTTTTCCCACAGTCCATGTTTCACTACCATACATTGCTGTACTCCAGACGTACATCCTCAGAAATTTCTTCCTCAAATTAAGGCCGGTATTTGATATTGGTAGACTTCTCCTGGCCAGAAATGCCTTTTTTGCCATAGCGAGTCTGCTTTTGATGTCCTCCTTGCTCTGTCCGTCATTGGTTATTTTACTGCCTAGGTAGCAGAATTCCTTAACTTCATTGACTTCGTGACCATCAATCCTGATGTTAAGTTTCTTGCTGTTCTCATTTCTACTACTTTTCATTACCTTCGTCTTTCTCCGATTTACTATCAAACCATACTGTGTACTCATTAGACTGTTCATACCGTTCAGCAGATCATTTAATTCTTCTTCACATTCACTCAGGATAACAATGTCATCAGCGAATCGTATCATTGATATCCTTTCACCTTGTATTTTACACTAGGTTACACTACGCACAGCATTGAGGCTTTGTCGTAGACACTCCTCCGCTTCTAATCATTCGAAGGAAAAAGGAAGAAATCTTAAAATCATAATACGTGATACACTGGGGAGTACTCTCTGCCATGCTCTTCACAATGGTTGCACGGGGAGAGTGTGGATGTAGACGTAGCGAAGGCTTTCCTCTAATATCTGGTTGAGTGGTAGAAGAACTTGTTTACGCTCTTCGCGATGAGGAATAGTTGATGTCGCGTTTTTCTGCACACTGATCTGTCACGGAAGTGGCATTTTGTGAAGTTCAAGCCGAGACACTGAGTAGACCAGTCCACCACAACCATGATGCAATGGACCCTGTTTTTCAGGCAGGAAATATTGCGTATGCAGAACAGGTTTGTTTAGAAATTATTGCCTCATTACGGGAAGCGTGAACTGCGATGTCATCGAGTAAAGCTACTGATGAAAGCCCAAACCTAGGAAAGCAGCCCCAGGTCGTTACACAAAATCCAACGAATATCACTCCCCACGTACCGCGCTTAGGGAAACAGGTTTGGACAGGTCCACACGCATCTGTCTGAATACCACGTCCTTGTGCCGTGACTCACGACTGTGTAAGCCCTCCTTCCACCGCTCCACTTACCAATGACTGCATTGTTCCGACAACACTAGGGCTGGTCATACATTATTTCTTGTCGTCAGTTACTGCTGGGCGCAGCAGGGCTATGACAATCGTGCCCTATTACTTATCGACAGGTATTTCTGACGTTTACATCTATGTCTGAGACGCGACGATAAATATATGACAGTAATGTCTTACTAGGCTTGCCATCACTTAAATTGCCAACCCTTGACACGAGTGCTAAAAGGAACGCGTTTAACTTCGGTTACACGATAAATCAGTCTAATCTAAAAGCCATAAATTCAACTAAATACCTAGGTATTACAACTACGAGCAATTTAAATAGGAAGGAACACATAGAAAATGTTGTGGGGAAGGCTAACCAAAGACTACGTTTTATTGGCAGGGCGCTTAGAAAATGTAACAGACCTACTAAGGAGACTGCCTACACTACACTTGTCCGTCCTCTTTCAGAATACTGTTGGGCGGTGTGGGATCCTTACCAGAGAAGACTGACCGATTACATCGAAAAAGTTCAAAGAAAGGAAGCACGTTTTGTATTATCGCTAAATATGGGCGAGAGTGTCACAGAAATAACACAGGATTTGGGATGGATATCATTAAAAGAAAGGTCGTTTTTCGTTGTGACGGAATCTTCTCACAAAATTCCAATCACCAACTTTCTCCTCCGAATGCGAAAATATTTTGTTGACACCGACATACATAGGGAGGAACGATCAAAAAGATAAAATAAGGGAAATCAGAGCTCGTACGGAAAGATATAGGTGTTCATTCTTCCCGCGCGATATACGAGATTGCAATAATAGAGAAATGTGAAGGTGGTTCGATGAACCCTTTACCAAGCACTTAAATGTGATTTGCAGAGTATCCATGTAGATGTTGACGAAGACTTCGAAAATCCCGGACTTTGAAGCGGTTTATTTTCTCGGACACATACCGTCATCATTTCCTGATTTTAAAGTTGGATATTAGTTCTGCAGTTCGCTATTAAATAAGCATTCACGTTGTGATGTTTTGCATCTGGAAACATGGAATAGGGTCTTGTTATTCGGATTTCATAGCGATTAATTGTGTGATTATTAGCACGCTTACAGTTTTAAAAAAATAAGCAAGAGATGCAAATAAAACCAAGACGAGTTAATAAATCTTAACGAATACAAATGATACGAAGTTATGTAAGTCGATGTACTGCAGTATCGACATATTACGTTTGCGGCACGGACTTGTGGAATGAAATCTACACTTGCATGAGCAAAACTGTCTGGCGGGCAGAGCGGCAGTAGCGCAGGGCATGTGATCGTCCATTGTCGGCGCCTTCACATTGTTCTCAACAACGAAGTGTGGAAAATACGTGCGTAGGAAAGCGTCTAAGTGTGCTGGCCGTTATTTTTTAAATATAAAATACGAACGAAACTACCTACGCGCCAGTCTTCATTTGCTGAAATTTAACTAAGGTTTTTTAAAATCTATTTATTTCCATTAATTGAATTTATCTAGACATAAATACTGCTTGTTCACAAAGACGAGCTAATTCTGTGGGGGGGGGGGGGGGGTATAGAGGAGGTAAGCTCCGCCCACCGGCACACAGCGTATTGACGGGGTAATATGTCGCGCTAACGTTACGCAGTGCTGGCAACACACTGGTGTCCACATAAAAGTTGTGCTCCAAGCGGTATACACAATGCCATCTATTAGCCGCAGCAGCACCTGTTAATGTTGCGCATATACTTGCGCAAAAGCGGACAGCGGCATAATAAAAGATTGCAGGATACGTGAAATTAATTATGTGTAAAACCCAATATTGCAATTTCGACGGTTGGCCGATGTGAAGGGAAATCGAAAGTTTCATATTGAATGATACTGCCTGTTGCTACTAATTTCGTAACAATTGTCTTGGACAATTTGGCATTATACAGAACTAGTAGAAAAACTTACATTTTGGTAATAAAAAGAGAAGGAATAAATTTGGAAAATTTATTGACAGTTGTTACGCTGTATTGTACCCTCAAATACAGCACTTTCATTGTACTCCTCTTCTGTGTGTGCTTCATGTTCGTCGCTACTGTCCGTTTAGGCAGTGTTAATAATAATATCGTCTATTGCTATAATAGTTCAACAGCACCATCACGCCTCCAATATTCTTCTTCTAGTTGTTGGACCTTCCTAAGTGCCCGTCCCAGTCATTAGCAGTTAACAGACAAAAGGGCTGCACTTGCTGTCGCAAAAAGGTTAACTTTCGACATGTCCCCTGAAATGTTGCGCTCCCTAAACAACCGTTTTAATTTCGCCCATGCCAGTTCTAACGCACTCAAATCACAATTGTAGGGAGGCAAGCGTACAACCATGTGGCCTTTCTCTTTCGCCATTTCGTCAATAACATGTTTTTTTTTAGCAAGTCTCTGCTCTTGTATTAAAGCGAACAGAACCTGCTTTCTCATACTCCCATTACAGGCGACACGCCTATTTTGAAGCCATTCCAACATCCTCCCTTTGGTGTCATACCGTGTGGGTGTTTTCTCAACCTGTCTGTTAGGGTATGGCGCGTTGTCCATCACAATTACCGACTTCGGAGGAAGTTTCGGGAGCACCATGCTTGAAAACCACCTTTCAAAATTTCCTGAATTCATCTGACCATGGTAGTCACTTTTAGTTGACTTAGCCCAAAATTTTAGTTCGGCTTCCCTGACAAATCCCTTCTTTGATCCAACGTTTCCAATAATCAGGACGTTCCCCAACCCACAACGCCGACAATATCACACTTCTGGCAATATTTACCTACTGCCATATTGCTGTCGATCCACGTTTCATCCAAATAGAATATTTTAGTGGCTGCTTCCCTTAGATGTTTCATATGCACAAGAAACGCAACCGCCAATCAACAATGCTTCCACGCTCTAGCAGTAAAGACCGCTTATTTTGTACCTTTTGCCATGTGAATCCCATGGATAACAAAATATTCCGCAGTGAAGTAATACCCCCACGTCCAGCCGATCTTATCTTGTAGTACAGGACGAAGTGTTCTCAGACTGGGAGCAATCTTCTGCACGATATAAAACTCTTCGATTGTTTGTGTTAAGACCGTCCTGTCGAAATTATCCAACTGGATTTTTCCAGTAGATCTTGGCCTAAATAAAACAGAATTTAAAAAAGAGTTAGAGAATCAGGCTGTAAGAATGTGTAGTTAAAAGTAACAAGGAGACGTTTCCAAGTGAAGAATCTACTTTTTTAAAACACTTATAATGTTAGTTAGTGTAGTAGGTTATGGCCCCGGGTGTCGTATTATGCAGTCACATTTAACTAAATTGAGTGAAAATGATTATAACAGTCCCTATTATTAATATTTAAAAAAAATTGCGGTGTAACAGGATTTGTACCCGTCACCTTCGGTACAGCAATCAAGCACAATAACCGTTATGCTACAGTAGATATGACTAATTTACAGCTTTAGACTCAATTTTATATGCCTGTTGGAGGACAAGAAATTCTTTCACACCATACAAACAAAACGACTACAGTAATTCAGACAAACGGTAAGGCAGATTCAAAGCAATGTCGAACCGAAAAATTTGAACTGAAATTTACCTTTTTTGCCGGGAGTTTCTGGTGATTTTCCATGGTTGTCTTTGGAAAATCTACGTATTCTGTTCACGGAATTGACGCTCATCCCTGTAATAAATAACTGTTCGTGTTATTGGCTGCGAAAGAGGGTGGAACAATTTTTTTTAATTTTTGCTCTCTTCTTCGCACCATTTAGCGACATTATTAATCATTTCTCTTTCTCGACTCCTCTCTGAGGAGTGGTTGCAGTATTTGGCATTGCCCGCGATGGGTCAGGAACCTCTTCGTCACTTAAAATGCAGTGTAAAACTTCACTAAGGAACGTAGCGAAGCTCACCAGTTACTTTACAATGGCTACGCACAGTTCCGTATAACATCACTGAGGTTGGCTGCGGCCGGACGCTAAACACGATTGAACCGAAGTGGGCCGAATTTTAACGACTCAGAACTAGGGAGGCTTGGCTCTTCTTTTTGGGAACAAGCAGTTAAGTCCGTTTTTACAGTAAACACTTACGTAACCCCTCACCCAGGACGTCCCCGAAAGCCCCCAAAGACGGACAAACCCTTATGGCATCTCACTTTTAATGTGGCCTAGGTGCCCATAAAGTTAATAATAATAAAATGTATAAAATATTTTAATAATATAATAATGTTAGGTGGGTGCTTAAGTTCGTACTATTTTTTCATAAGTTTAGTAAACACAACAGATATACACAACAAAGACTTTAGTCATCAATAGTATATTTTCCTTCTCTATTTACAATAGTGTGCCAAGGCTGGGGTAACTTTCCGCGACTGTAGAAATCATGTAGTTTTGTGTGAGGCGAAAAAGCCGTCGAAGCCTGTTTGCATCGCATTGTCATCTGGAAAGGAAGTTCCTTGATGGTTGTTCGATAGAGAGCGTAGAGGTAAAAATCTGAGGTCACAAATCATGTGAACAACGTAGGTGTGGAATGACTTCCCAACCCTTGCCAGTTCTCGAGTACAATGATGTGCAACTTTGTCGATTAATGCGTGTAAAGGATCTTCATCAAACACTTAAGGTCTCCCCGAACGTGGACAGTTACTAAGTTCAAAATCATCCTCCTTAAAACAATAAAACCATTTTCACGCCTTGCTTTGTCCAATAGCATTATCCCCGCTGCTGTCACCCTCTTTTCAACTCAAACAGAACGGTACGTCAAAAACGTTCCTATTTCTCCACTTGGAACTGCATTTTCTAGCGTCCACAGTTCCACTCACTATTTCCATATGACAAAATGACAATATATAAACCCAAACAGTAACAGTGACTTACAAATGAAAAATTACAGTCAATAAATTAACCCATAGCAATCGGAATATCAACATGCAAAACAAATACGCGACGAACTTACGCACCAACCCAATACTAACGATAGCAACAAATTCTCGCAACTTCCTCAACGTCGGAATCAACCCGATATAAAATTGGGAAGTGGACTCACCATTATCAGAAATTAGCAGCGCGATTCTGCAATCAGTCCTGTAAAACATGGCTGTGCGAGCACGTAAACGACGGCAATGCTGTACCTTTCAGTCGTTCTTTGTTGCGTTCAGGTATCCAACCTTTCTGTTATTGTAGTCCAGCCCCCCCCCCCCCCCCCCCCCCCCCACCCCCGTATCCCCTATAGCGGTGCGTCATTCCTCTTCTGGCTTGCCCTGCTCGACTTCCTGTGGTTAGACAAGCTCTACCTGTGGACTGACGAACCGTAACGGATTTGTTGGCAGCAGGTACAGTTAACCTTCGAATGCGCACACTTAGGTAGCTGGAATGTCACTGGTGAGACAGCAAGCATAGCTACGTGGGCAGGTCCCTTCATGTAAGCCATTGTAAAGAATTCAGTGTTAAGAGTAGCATGTAATTTCTAGAACTCATTACCATTTTCGAGACTCTTAGTTTCCGTGCAACTTTATTCTCCGAAAATTAGACGCGAAATTTTGAAATTGAGACACGTAAAAATATCATAAAAATATCATCGCTTGCAGGAAAATGATTTTTTGGAGGGAGGTCGTGATGCCACCGTCTTTGGACCGGCGCCAGCCTTTGGAATCTCTCCGGCAGAATACTTGGTTGTGCATGCCTTTCATAGCCGATGCTTTTGTCTCTGCACTTGCTCATTTTATGAAAATTACTGTATAAGATAGTCGTACGTTGCCTGCACTTATATTCGGATACAGTTCTGACTCCACCCTGAGAAAGGAATGGCGGTTATCTTTGGAACAACCGGTTTTTGGTTGTGCAGGTTTTTCTCATCTCCAGTTTAACCTGAGAAAATAACTGATTTCTGAAATACTCGATTTTCGGCTTTTTGTTGCCATTATTTCAGCGATAAACGTGGACATAAACAGAAACTGAATAATTCTAAGGTTCCCTCGCATTTCTTTATTATACATTCCAAGATGCATACAGTCAAAATAGCAAATAAAAGAAAATTTAGCCCGTCCAGTGTTTTTTGCTGTGCTCAAAAAATAAAGGGAGACTGAACGCTACAAAAAATTCACCAGTATTCTCTGCTGATTCTATTTTTTCTTTTTTTAATCACTGCTAAAAAATAATAGGAATAGTCAATGCTAAAGAGTGAGAACTGAGGTTGTAAAACTCTATTTTTCGTGGTAAACTGTGTGTTTCCAAGGACAACAAGTAGAGAAGAACATATATGTAGGCATAGGCAGCAGATCCGCTATTTTCTATTTTTATTGCAAATTATGCATAAATTGTTAAGTTTTTAATTTACTGTTGTTGCCACAACTTCATTTCTATTTTATAATTTCATATAAATGACAAGGAATAAGCTTTTCTGAAATATTTGTTGCACTTTTCTTTTGTTATTTTAAATTAAAAACTCATGTTTTTCTGAAATACATATCTTTACTTTTTTATGGGAATTTGAGTACAATTGATTTTTTAAGGACAACATGAGAATTGCACTTTCAAGAAATTCAGATGAATAAATTAGGTAATAGACAAAATAGGCCATCCACCAAAACGATTACATGTCAAATTGAAATTAAAATTTTAATAATGAATTAATGCATTGACCGATATTTATTCCCCAATCTGATCATATTACTCGTTATATAATGTGTTGATCTGTAAGCTGACTCCTTTAAACAGAATCAATGTTATTGATAGACAACACGAAATCTTTCGGAATCCACAGAACTTCCTACCAGACTCGTTTAAAAAAAAATTAAAAAACTAAAAATTGCCATGATAAAGTGAAATATCACTTTTTAATCAGTTTTTAGTAAAAAATAAAAGTACCTTTTATTGCCGAGACCAACTAAATAGCGCTTGTTCAGAACTGAAATACCGTTATCGACTTTAACCGATCGTTTTTCCCGTCCCTATCCTGAGCGCCGTGAGTAGCGTCTGCGCACAGTTTTGGTACTGTACCGCTACTAAGGTACTATTTGTTCTAGGGTAACAGTACCCGACTGTTTTCCGATGCTGAACGCTGTGGCAAGTTTTATTAAAGCACTTCAGCTCACTGCCGCTGGACGAGCAGTTTATCACAGACGTGTTCTCCCGCTCCGCTGAAAATTTCGTGTAAGAGTAGAAAGAATATTATTAGGCTCCATCATTTCTGCTTTACCAGAATGTAACCATTACACAAGAGGCTATACACCTCATTTGAAAGTGTCCACAGTGGCCAAAATCATCTCAAAGTGTGAGGCATAAAGCCACATGTCCAATGCTTACAACCTGATAAAGAAAACATGCGCCGGCCGCGGTGGTCTCGAGGTTCTAGGCGCGCAGTCCGGAACCGTGCGACTGCTACGGTCGCAGGTTCGAATCCTGCCTCGGGCATGGATGTGTGTGATGTCCTTTGGTTAGTTAGGTTTTAGTAGTTCTAAGTTCTAGGGTACTGATGACCACAGCAGTTGAGTCCCATAGTGCTCAGAGCCATTTGAACCATTTTTTTTGAAAACATGCGGCTACTTAGTAATTTTGTAAGGGATGTGAGCCCCGCTACCCAGACGTTATTAAAAACTAGATAGATGCTAAGGCATCCCTGGGGTTAAAAAAAACTGCTGAAAGATCATAGCGTGTAGGCTTTCACGGCCGGCGTCTTCAGTAATTAAGTCCGGAAGTATAATTACTGACAGCTGAAAGAGTTGAAAACGAATAAGTCGCCAGATCCGACGGAACCCCTATTCGTTTTAACAGAGAGTGGGCCCTTACTTGGGAGAATCTCTAACCCAGCGGAAATTCCCAAACAACTGGAATAAAGCGCAGGTCAGCCCCGCACAGTTTCGGACCAATATTCTTAATGTCGGTTTGCTATGGAATTCTTGAGCATATTCTAAGTTCGAATATCATAAATAACATTGAGAGAGAACAGCTTATAGCCACAAGTCGACACGGGTTTAGAAAACATTGTTCGTGCGTAACTCGTGTTGCCCTTTTCTCGTATGATAGCGTGCGTACCATCCCAAGAACAACAGGCAGATTCCATATTCCTGTATTTCCGGAAAGCGTTTGACATAATGCCACACTACAGACTGTTAACGAAGGTCCGGGCATACGAAATAGTTTCTAAGATAAATGAATGGCTTGAAGAGTTTTTAAGCATTCGGATCAAATTTCAAATTTCATCAGGCCGAGTCTAAGGTTCTGCTGCCGCACCAGTTACAAACAGCCACTTCAAATCACTACAGAAGAAAAGAAAGTTACACAGGCAAGAGCGATAGGAAGACGCTGGCTTGCCAAGGACTCCAATGAGGTATTGCGCAAGACTGCGGGGTATCTGCTAAGGAACCCCGTTACGTGATATGTGTTGCAGCGAGCAATTCATACTACAGCAGGGGCATTAAACTGGACGAGACAGCTGCGCACTTTATCTAAGCTCCAGTGCATTACACATATACCTGATGAACTTAAATAAGGAGAACGACATTTCTTTCTTAGTAATCATCCCAGTTTAATTTATGCGCGAAACAGTTCGTCAAACGTCGTTAGCTTTGTTCGTTAAAGGTCGCACGGAAGAGATCAGAAAGATAACGCACGACTTTCTCCTTGACTTGAGGCTCACCTTTAAACTCTTAACAATCGACCACTGGATGGCGCAGTTCAGACGTGACATTACTATTATCTCAAAATTCATGTCTAGTACTTGTTAAAGCAAAAGAGCTCAGAAATTATCCGAGTAGTTCGTTTACAGTCAGCGTTTAATGAAAGTGTTGTGTAAAAGTCGAAGTTTCACCTGAATGTTTTTTTCTTTTATTTTTTATTTACTATTTTATGAAAAGAATACGCCAACAACAACAACAACTGAGTCGCTTCATTGAGCTTAGGTAATCAGTCATCTTCAGAAAAGACGGTTTGCCATTGCTTTGCAGAGTTCTGTCGTGATGGTACTTACGTCGCTACAAATTGCGTGAAGGTCTACCAAAATCAATTTTTGTTCCAGAAAACGTCTAGGCTGAAGAGAATCGGCATGTAATGTAGCGCGAGATGGTGGCATCCTTTGACATTCCGAAAACTACAGCACATTCGATTTTCGCTTCAACGATTAAACAAATCAAATGGTTCAAATGGCTCTGAGCACTATGGGACTTAACTTCTGAGGTCATCAGTCCCCTAGAACTTAGAACTACTTAAACCTAACTAACCTAAGGACATCACACACATGCATGCCCGAGGCAGGATTCGAACCTGCGACCGTAGCGGTCGCGCGGTTCCAGACTGTAGCGCCTAGAACCGTTCGACCACCACGGCCGGCAACAATTAAACAACCGACCAAAATAATGGGAATACCCCTATGTAATGCGTAATTGACCACTAGATGTCACGAGAGGCGGTCCCGCCAGTGTAAAACGAGGTGGGGGAGTATCGTGTTGTCATTAGAAAGGAGTAACAACACAGTGGGTCATTAAGGAGACTCAGCGAACTCGAACGTGGGCTAATCATTGGATGTTTGGATGTCACCTGAGTATCCAATCAATCACGGTCGTCTCAGTTCATCTAAAGCAGTCAGCATCCAAGTGCTGTCATCAGAAAAGCAGACAAGAAGTGTCGATACTGTGGCGTAAAGCCGGCCGCGGTGGTCTCGCGGTTCTAGGCGCGCAGTCCGGAACCGTGCGACTGCTTCGGTCGCAGGTTCGAATCCTGCCTCGGGCATGGATGTGTGTTTTGTCCTTAGGTTAGTTAGGTTTAAGTAGTTCTAAGTTCTAGGGGACTGATGACCTCAGAAGTTAACTAGCATAGTGCTCAGAGCCATTTGACCCATTTGAACATAATAACAACCAAACAAACTCTTTTATGTAAGAGTAACCCTTTGTCCAGGCAAAATTAACTAATGCAACTAGTAGCCCCATAAATTATCTGGCGTAAAGTATCCTGACACCATTAAGAAATGTGGAATAGTAATGAAATGCCACGAGAGGCGGACTCACCAGTATGAAAGGGGGCGAGGACTATTGTGCTGTTAGTAGGCCGTTGTGGAATGGATCGCCACGACCCTTTAGCGCACTGTCGCAGGGAACCGTGGTCGTAACTGTCGACTCTGCAGTGGTGTCATACATCGTCCCCTCGGAATTCAGGAGTCAGCCACCTGCTGTAAAGATTATGCTTACCCTTTTCTCGAATTACCAGGGCCCAGGTCACAAATATCGTAAATCATAAGATATGCCAACTCGAGTGGGAGGCACTCGAGAATCCGTCTTATAGCTCTGAAACTTCTCCATGCAATTATCACGTCTTCTCTATCCCTTAAAAAAGACCTTGATGGGTCGACGATTCCTGTCGCACGGGGAGGTGGAGCCGGCGGTTACGGACTTACCGACGCAGCAGGACATGGTGTTTTACCAGAAGGGTACAGGTCAACCTTGCGCCTCATTGTTGACGGCGATTTAGCCTGATTGGCATACCGGTTCTGGACTGTACGACCTTCGAACGAAAACTTTCCGATCGCCTTTTATATAACATCGCAAAAATGGTTCAAATGGCTCTGAGCACTATGGGACTTAATATCTGAGGTCATCAGTCCCCTAAACTTAGAACTACTTAAACCTAACTAACCTAAGGACAACACACACACCCATGCCCGAGGCAGGATTCGAACCTGCGACCGTAGCAGCAGTGCGGTTCCGGACTGAAGCGCCTAGAACCGCTAACATTGCAACAAGACTTGAAACTTGGGTATTGTAGTAGGAGCCGGAAAATAAGCAGCAGTCGATAGTTGTTCGAGTGTACCAAGATTAACCAAAAAACCAACAAAACGAGGTTCGTTAGCGAAGCATTTCCAAGAAAAGAGTTGTTCGTTTGTTTATTTGTTTACACTTGATATGTAGCGGCCACTACTGTTGAGGATCTAACATATAACATTTTGTTTGTCGTAAGTTAACAAAAAATTAGGAGAAACAATCGATAACATCGATAATTCTTCGTAATGACAGTCCCGGGTGTCACACAACAAGTCGAAGAATTGATTGTTTGACGAGGAAAAACAACGAATTAGATTACCATTACCCGCACTATCTTCTTTCACCCTATTTCAAACTAAAAAGCATGGACAGAGATTTTCATCACTCTAAGAAGTTGCTGAACCCTTCCAGAAGCATGTCTTGGGGATTACACAGAAAATTACTTTCTTTCGTTGGTTTTGTAGAAGCGAAACGGATGGCCCTCCTACTGAGGGAGAAGGGTGGGGGGGGGGGGCGGGGATATGGGGGTGTGATGTCACAAGCGTCTAACATCAATCGTGATATAAAGCAAACCCAATCGTTGGTTAGAACACCACATCCACTACGTCTATACAATAACGATCCTATCACCCTTCTTCGGTGTATTCCAGAAATTACCTTTACATCTGTTGATTTAGTTTCGTTAAGAGCGACGTGTTGAGCTCTATCTGCAAGGAAGTCTTGAATCCAGCACTAAACTGGTACGATACTCAGTAAGGTCGTATTTTTTTCGCTAAATGGCTGTTCGATGCGGTGTCAAGTGTCTTCCTGAAGTCAAGGAACACGGCATCAGTCTGAGCGCCGTTTTCTACAGTTCTAAGGATCTCATGGATGAACAGAGCGAGATGAATTTCGCAAGACCTCTGTATGCAGAATCCATGTTGATTTTTGTAGAGATTTTCGTTCTTGAAAATCATCACAATACGTGAGCAAAAATATGTTCCATAGTTCTGCAACAGAGTCGCCTTAGCGATACAGGCCTGTAATAACGCTGTCGGAAAACAAGTTGGTGCACCAGGGAAGACGATGTTGATTTTCATCCGATGACGGCATATGCCACCTGGGGGATAACAGATATGCTAATAATGGTTTCAACGTCCTCCACCAACAGGCAGCGTGTTGCCATAGTTGCCAGCGCTCCATCTGTGTGTACCCTTTAATAGGGAGTGCTCACTACGTATGACGTAGACGTGGTGAGCGCTGTCTCGTAGAGTGCTTTCCTGCGAGACACACTGGCCCCATCCCATGCCTTATGGTCCGGGATGCGATAAGCTACAAGTCTCGTAGACCTTTGGTGTTTCTGGAGTGGACGCTAACCAGATCTCGTTACGTATAAAATGTTTTTAGACCCGTTCTTTTGCCGTTCTTGCAACAGGTAGGTGAAGTGTTCTTCCAACAGGATAATGCTCGCCCACACACTGGCCATGAGACTCAACGTGCTCTGCGAGACGTGCAGAAACTTCCCTGGCCAACACGATCTCCGAACTTGTCTTCAATCGACACATGTGGAATGTGATGGGACGAGAAATGGCTGATGCGACTCGCTAACCAACAACTCTTACAGAACTACGTGAACATGTCGAGCATGCGTGGCACAACGTATCCCAGGACAGTATTCGCCTTCTGTACGATCGAAGGGATGCCGGAGTCCGCGCCTGCATTGCCACCTGTGGAAGCGTACTGAATACTGATATGGGTGTTGCAGCACGGGTCGATACCCGATACCTAAGAACCGCTTGTGCTATTGATCTGTTAAGTGTAATCATTTCATGTACTCCCAGTGCACTTTTGCAACAATACATTTTGAGTGGATTGGAAGCCTCTAAAAGAGTTTACTAAGTTTTTCCAGCGATGTGTATGCAACTGTCCTAAGATCCTTCTTGAAAACGGAAATGACTTGCGCTTTTCTGCAGTTGCTACACTCATGCTCATAAATTAAGGATAACGCTGATACATGGTGAAACAACGCTCTGGTGGGCTGTTTGCGAGTTTAAATCACCTCGGGGTGTGACCATGCGGTGCATTTGACCTGCGTTCGTCGCACGGTGGCGCTGGCAGCAGTCTACACACGCAGAGGTGTGTTGGTGCATGTCAGAGTACGGTGCAGCGAGTAAGTGTGCAGACGTTTTCAGACGCTAATGGTGACAGCATGTTGAAATGGCTCAAAGAACACATACTGATGACGGTGTGAGGGGTAGAATACTAGGGCGACTGGAGGCTGGTCAAACACAGCAGGTCGTAGCACGGGCCCTCCGTGTGCCCCAAAGTGAGATCTCAAGATTATGGCAACGATTCCAGCAGGCAGGAAACGTGTCCAGGCGCTAAAGTACGGGACGTCCACAGTGTACAACACCACAAGAAGACTGATATCTCACCATCAATGCCCTCAGACGGCCACGGAGTACAGCAGGTAGCGTTGCTCCGTACCTCACTGCAGCCACTGGAACAGTTGTCTTCAGTCACACAGTCTACAGACGACTGAACAGACATGGTTTATTCGCCCGGAGATCTGCAAGGCGCATTCCACTGACCCTGGCCACAGGAGAGCCCATACAGCCTGGTGTCAAGAACACAGTACATAGTCATTGGAACAGTGGTCCCAGGTTATGTTCACGGACGTGTCCAGGCATAGTCTGAACATTAATTCTCACTGGGTTTTCATCTGGCGGGAACCAGGAACCAGATACCAACTCCTTAATGTCCTTTAAGGGGACCTGTTTGGAGGTCGTGGTTTGATGGTGTGAGATGGTATTAAGATTGGTTTACATACTCCCCTGCATGTCTTTGACAGACGAACTGTGCAGGTCATGGGTCTCGGGACGTCATTTTGCACCATTATGTCCCCCTTTTCAGAGGTGCAGAGGGTCTCAACTTCCTCCTGATGGATGTGACGCACGGCCCCACCGAGCTGCCATCGTGGGGGAAGGGGGGGGGGGGCCTTGAAACAGAATATATCAGGCGAATGGAGTGGCCTGCCTGTTCTCCAGACCTAAACCTCATCGAGCACGTCTAGGATGCTCCTGGTCGACGTATCGCTGCACGTCTTCAAACCCCTTCGACACTTCAGGAGCTCCAACAGGCACTGGAGAAAGAATGGTAGGCTAAAATCCAGCAGGTGCTCGACCACCTGATCCAGAGTATGCTAACCCTTTTTGCGGTCTATGTACGTGCGCATGGTGATCATATCCCATACTGGTGTCGGGGTACACGCGCAGGAAACAGTGGCGTTTTGTAGCACATGTGTTTCGGGACGGTTTTCTCAACTTATCACCAATACCGTTGATTTGCAGATCTGTGTCGCGTGTGTTCCCTATCTGCAGACTGTGCGGCTGGCCCCGGGGAGGTTCGAGTCCTCCCACGGGCATGGGTGTGTGTGTTTGTCCTTAGGATAATTTAGGTTAAGTAGTGTGTAAGCTTAGGGACCGATGACCTTAGCAGTTGAGTCCTATAAGATTTCACACACATTTGAACATTTTTTTCCTATGTGCCTATGCTATTAGCGTCAGTTTTGTGTAGTACCTCGTTGTGTGGCACCACACTTTGCAATTATCCTTAATTTATGAGCGTGAGTGTAGTTACCTACCCTTCGTTGCTCCAGAGTCCTACGACAAACTGTTGCCAGGGAGGTAGTAAGTTCTTTTGCATAAACTTTGTAGAATCGTACAGGTATTTCCTCCAGTCCAGTTGCCTTTCCACCGATGAGCGACGGTAGTTGCTTTCCTATTCCGCGATCACTTATCTCAACGCCCGCCATTTCGGGGTTCGTGCAACGATTGAAAAGAAGAAACTGATTACTAGCATCCGCGAAAACAGTTTCGGGAGGCTGAAATCAGTATTTCGACCATCTCTCTATCGTCTCCTATTCGCTGCGAGTATGGTCATTAGGCGACGTAAGACCATAACTTCTTAGGGTTTTCAGTCAGATTGGCTGGCAAAATTTTGCTTTTAGTGCTGTACAAAACAGAGTTGTACTGGACGTCTTTTGCCGTTGTCTTCCTCCGACCTTTGGACTGACTTGTAGCGCTGCGTAACCGCCGAGCGGAGACGTGTCTCTGTTTTCGCAGCGTCCGGGCAACATGAACCGCGCCAAGGAACATGGACCGTGTGTAAACAGCAGAGTCCTGTCTGCTGCGAAAGCAACAGGTGGCCCTGCCGAAAGCGCACGGTGACCGCCAGCTTGGCGGTGCTCTGCCGTGGGACGGCCGTGTTTCTGTTGCTATTTGTTTCCGCCCATGACCCAAGCGGGGTACTACAGACGCCGGCCGCGGTAGCCAAGCGGTTCTGGGCGCTTCAGTCTGGAACCGCGCGACTGCTATGGTCGCAGGTTCGAATCCTGCCTCGGGCATGGATGTGTGTGATGTCCTTAGGTTAGTTAGGTTTAAGTAGTTCTAAGTTCTAGGGAACTGATGACCTCAGATGTTAAGTCCCGTAGTGCGCAGAGCCATTTGTACTACAGACGCAGTCGCGCTTATAATGGCCGTTGTAATTTTTGAACTATCTAAATGTTGACGTGAAGACAGTAACGGTGACGTTGGGAATCTCTGTTTAGTCTCACTTGTTTACTGCCGACTAAGTCGCTACGAAGGACTGTTTCTCCTGATTCGTTCCTCATTTCAGAGAAGTTACATGTTTCTATGTTGCTCTTATTCAGGCGTCACTTTTAAAAAGAAATAATAACTAGAAACTTCAGCGGAGTGGAGTTTATTACTGAGTATACAGAAAGTCTTCACGCGACATTACTTTCTTAATGCATATACACTGCTGGAAATGGAAAAAAGAACACATTGACACCGGTGTGTCAAACCCACCATACTTGCTCCGGACACTGCGAGAGGGCTGTACAAGCAATGATCACACGCACGGCACAGCGGACACACCAGGAACCGCGGTGTTGGCCGTCGACTGGCGCTAGCTGCGCAGCATTTGTGCACCGCCGCCGTCAGTGTCAGCCAGTTTGCCGTGGCATACGGAGCTCCATCGCAGTCTTTAACACTGGTAGCATGCCGCGACAGCGTGGACGTGAACCGTATGTGCAGTTGACGGACTTTGAGCGAGGGCGTATAGTGGGCATGCGGGAGGCCGGGTGGACGTACCGCCGAATTGCTCAACACGTGGGGCGTGAGGTCTCCACAGTACATCGATGTTGTCGCCAGTAGTCGGCGGAAGGTGCACGTGCCCGTCGACCTGGGACCGGACCGCAGCGACGCACGGATGCACGCCAAGACCGTAGGATCCTACGCAGTGCCGTAGGGGACGGCACCGCCACTTCCCAGCAAATTAGGGACACTGTTGCTCCTGGGGTATCGGCGAGGACCATTCGCAACCGTCTCCATGAAGCTGGGCTACGGTCCCGCACCGTTAGGCCGTCTTCCGCTCACGCCCCAACATCGTGCAGCCCGCCTCCAGTGGTGTCGCGACAAGCGTGAATGGAGGGACGAATGGAGACGTGTCGTCTTCAGCGATGAGAGTCGCTTCTGCCTTGGTGCCAATGATGGTCGTATGCGTGTTTGGCGCCGTGCAGGTGAGCGCCACAATCAGGACTGCATACGACCGAGGCACACAGGGCCAACACCCGGCATCATGGTGTGGGGAGCGATCTCGTACACTGGCCGTACACCTCTGGTGATCGTCGAGGGGACACATAATAGTGCACGGTACATCCAAACCGTCATCGAACCCATCGTTCTACCATTCGTAGACCTGCAAGGGAACTTGCTGTTCCAACAGGACAATGCACGTCCGCATGTATCCCGCCCAACGTGCTCTAGAAGGTGTAAGTCAACTACCCTCGCCAGCAAGATCTCCGGATCTGTCCCCCATTGAGCATGTTTGGGACTGGATGAAGCGTCGTCTCACACGGTCTGCACGTCCAGCACGAACGCCGGTCCAACTGAGGCGCCAGGTGGAAATGGCGTGGCAAGCTGTTCCACAGGACTACATCCAGCATCTCTACGATCGTCTCCATGGGAGAATAGCAGCCTGCATTGCTGCGAAAGGTGGATATACACTGTACTAGTGCCGACATTGTGCATGCTCTGTTGCCTGTGTGGATGTGCCTGTGGTTCTGGCAGTGTGATCATGTGATATATCTGACCCCAGGAATGTGTCAATAAAGTTTCCCCTTCCTGGGACAATGAATTCACGGTGTTCTTATTTCAATTTCCAGGAGTGTACTTACGCCGCTATGGACTTTGTGAAATGAAAAAGTACAAAAGATACTGACAAACAGAAGTGATGAGAGTTACCGTAAATCTTTAAGCGATCGTAGGAGTTACAAGTTGATATTAATAAAATTAGGCTATAAATAATAAAAAACGGCATTTTTAGGCTGAAGCAACAGTTACACACACACACAGCAGAAGCATTCCGTATTCTGAGAAGTGATAGTATGGACCAAAACAACAGAAAAATATACCGTAGACAAAGGCTCTAAAAAGCATGAGCTACGAGTAGTTGTTCATCTTCGCAAGTCTGAAACTTATCTATTCTATTGTAAGCTCCTTGCTATTACGGACGACCTACAGAATGCAGTAAACAAGTGACGACACATTCCTCTCTTCTTGTCAATGGATGCAGTATGCAGTAAACATCTGTTGTGCTATTACTATAAACTATGTTCACAGTTCTGGGTAATGGCAATGCATATACTAGTTCTCAGGGGACCAATTTGTTTTTTGATATGAGTAAATGAAATGCTTTTACATTGTAGTTTTATCTTTGCATTTACCAGCACAATAAAAGCTTATTATTCGACGTAGGAAATGGTAGAGATGATTTTTAGCGATGGCTCAAAGCGTAGGTCGTATGCAATAACAAGTAAATTACATTACAAGGTCTGTTGTTTCACCGTAACAGAATAAGATGTTCTGATTTGTTTATTGCATTCTGTGGGTCGCTTGTAACTATTGGACATTTTTGTCGAGTAGTGTGTGCAGGGTAGTCTCACATCCACAATCGCAGTGTACACACTCGCAGATGTGCAGTATGGCACGGAGAAGACGCCTACTGACTGTCTGCTGTGGAGGGCCACAGGAAGAATGTAAGCAGGAGAGTCACAAACTGATGTGCCCCGATGGCTTAATTTGAATCGTTGTGTTGTTTCTCGGATGAGGTTACAGTTTATAGAGACCGAAACTGAATCCCGGAGAGCAGGACAGGGCCGACCATGCGTGACGTCAGAAAGGGTGGGTAGTTATTTGGCTGTAAGGGCACGACGGTACCGCCTTACTACTGCACTGCAACTGCCATCTGATCTCGCAGCATCCCCTGGACATGTTGCGTCCAGGCAAATAGTGTACAAAAGGCTTCAGCATGGAACACGATTTCGGGACCCAAAAGTGGAAGGAGACCGATATCGAGGAGGATCCCTAATGGTGTGGCTCCCCAGGGACTATGTTGACCACCCGAACACTTCTTCATGAAATTGAACGGGTGAATCAGCAAGATTTAACTGCTGTCAGATACCGTGAGGTGGTGTTGGAGACTGATGACATCATTCACAGCTTGTCCCGTCATTGTCAGACCTATATTGGTGCCAGAGGTGGTCACACCTCATACTGAGCACATTAAACAGTTGCCGGAATGTGTATGCAAATCCGTCAAGTTGGAAAAAAACGAAGAATATTTTTGTCTACTGTTATGCATGTTGCAGTGGATTACGTTCTGCATTCTCTACTATCACCTGTTTATATTGTTTTGTGGCAAAATAAACGCAGTTTTGCTACGGTTGCAGGTTCGAATCCTGCCTCGGGCATGGATGTGTGTGATGTCCTTAGGTTAGTTAGGTTTAAGTAGTTCTAAGTTCTAAGGGACTGATGACCACAGCAGTTGAGTCCCATAGTGCTCAGAGCCATTTGAGCCATTTTTGAAACGCAATTTGGAAAAATTCCTGGATAATGGATCAATTCAAATTTCCGTTTGTTGACGCTTGGGACTTTTCTGGCAAGTCGGTACAACGCGAAGAGTAACGAGTACTCCAGCAGAGACTCTTGTGCCGCCCAGGCCTGTGCTGACCTCTACTGCCAAGCAGCAGTGCTGTTCAATGGTTGCTGGAGTACTTGTCATTCTTCGTGTTTTACGGTCCCTGCACTAGACTAATTTGAGGCCGATCTATCGAATATTCCCCTTTAAAAATAATTTTTTTTGTAAGAAGAAAACAAACGATGCTTTCCGTCGACACTGGACATCGCATGAAGAACGTGACGAGCAGCATTTGTTTGGGCTGATTCCAGCTCAACATCGCAAAGACTAAATTACAGAAATGTGCCAAAACTTCTTAGGAGGAACACCATATATATATATACTGCTCAAAGTAAGTAAGGAAACCCCACAGAGCAATAATTGAAGACTAGGTATTGTACCAAATTATACCTTTATCCTTCAAAAAATTAAGTACACTACAAAACATTATTTCGTCTTTGGTCGTTTACATAAAAAGAGCTGAAATGTCAGTCAAATGTCGGAAACAATCATTCATGCCGTCATCCTGGGTGTTTGTCATTGGACTTTGAGAGCTTCAGTAATGTATGTGCCCTCCGTGAGGATTTATCACTGCATGACGCCCAAGTGGCATGCTCCTTCTAAGTCTATGGAGGTCAGCGTGTGCATCAATGAGAGCCCAAAAGAGTTCTTGGAGAGTCCGCGCTGGAGCAGCACGACAAGGAACCGCATGTCCAGTACAACCCAAACAAGCCCCATGGGTTTTAGCTCGGGTCTCACACCTGACAATTTCATTACTTCAATTTCCAGACTTCGCAAGACATCCCTCCTGAGGTCAGCCACATAGGCCAGGGCCTGTTTTTAGAAGAAATTCGGGGCCACCACCGGATGCAGCAGCCACCACGTGGTCCATTAGGATCTGTTGTTGTTGTTGTTGTTGTTGTTGATGATGATGATGATGATGATGATGATGATGTTTGTTTTGTGGGGTGCTCAACTTCGCGGTTATCAGCGCCCATACAAATTCCCAATCTTTACTCAGTCCATTCTCGCCACTTTTATGAATTGTGATGAAATGATGAGAACAACACAAACACCCAGTCCCTGGGCGGAGAAAATTCCCAACCCGGCCGGGAATCGAACCCAGGATCCGTGTAGAACCTGTTCGATGTACTATCTGTCGGTAAGGCGACAATGGACAACGACAAGATCGGAATAGCTGTCAACACTGAAGTCTCCCAACAACATTGGAAATTGTCAATTCTCTGGACAAGAGTTGGCAGAAACCGCGCACCACGGGTCTCCGCACGCGAACATTGTCATCACCTTGCGTCGGAGAATATCTGGACTCGTTTGTGAATAACACTTTCCGCCAGTGACGAAGTTGCCAGTTGACATGGCAACGGCACAACTGAAGACTCGCTGCAAGATGTTGTCGTGTCAACGGTACTCGGAAGAGAACGTCTGGGTCATTAGGTCTTTTCTCCTAACCTGTTCATTACAGCCTTATTGGACACAAGGGCTCCAGTGGCCCTTCTGATATCGTCTTGCAGTGCTGTGGCGGTAGTTGTACGACGCCACAGTACAGAGATGGCGAAATACCAGCCTTCACGTGGGGTAGTAATGCGTCGGCGACCTTGTCCAGCTCACCTCGTGCAGTGATGTACTGACCTGTTGCCCTGAAGCGTGTCCACAACTTACGGATGACACTTGGAGAGGCATTGACGTGTGCAGCAACGGAATCGAAAGTCCGTCCTTTTTGGGTCAAATAGAACGCTGTTGCAACTTGCACTGCGTTAAGACGTCACATTAAATGCTCTTGGTTGAATACAACGTCCACAGATGACAACTGTCGTCTGTGTGCCTCACTAGAAAACACTGTGACACCGGTATTCATTTCCTTCTGAGGGGTCAACTGACAGTGTAATGCATAACAGCCATAATTGTCTGTTCTGAAAGCAAAGCCGGCCGGATTGGCCGAGCGGTTCTAGGCGCTACAGTCTGGAACCGCGCGACCGCTACGGTCGCAGGTTCGAATCCTGCCTCGGGCATGGAAGTGTGTGATGTCCTGAGGTTAGTTAGGTTTAAGTAGTTCTAAGTTCTAGGGGACTGATAATCTCATAAGTTAAGTCCCATAGTGCTCAGAGCCATTTGAACCATTTTTTTGAAAGCAAAGATCTCAACTCATACATTAAGACCACCGGTATCGCCTGTATCAGAAAACTAAACTAAACTCCGCCTGAACAGGCCTCGAAGGCCCTGTGCACCGACCGACTGACGTGTCATCGTCAGCCCAGAGGCGTCACTTGATGCAGATACGGAGGGGCATGTGGTCAGTACACCACTCTCCCAGCCGTATGTCAGTTTCCGAGACCGGAGCCGCTACTTCTTTATCAAGTAGCTCCTCAGTTTGCCTCACAAGGGCTGAGTGCTCCCCGCTTGCCAACAGTGCTCGGCAGAGCGGGTGGTCACCCATCCAAGTGTCAGCCTAGCCCGACAGCGCTTAACTTCGCTGATCTGACGGGAACCGGTGTTACCACTGCGGCAAAGCCGTTGGCGCCTGTATCAAAATAGATTAGCACAATGGACGTTGACACACATGTTCCCCTAATTAGTTTGAACAGTGTATGTATAAAACAGGAAAAGATGTGAAACTGATCTGTAATGGGGGAAGATAGTGGTGATGATAAAAATCGTTTAACAGTAGTAGAGTTCAGCAATGAACAGGAAAAAACGGGTGAAAGAAACACCAAAAGACTGTTGATGATACAAAAATAAAGAAACATATAAGATGGAGTGGGACTATCGTAAAAGGAAACACACTGGTGGAAGTCACACAAAAAAGTTACAAGAAAATAGTAGAAGAAATGAGTACTTTAACCGAGGCTTGAATAGCAGTAAATTATTTTGTTATTTTCGTCACTAAATTTTATGGTTGAAGAAAAATTACTTTGTCTTATCATGTACTGCAATTTGCTCTGTCATGCATAACTTACAGGTACATGATCATGTTCAGTTGAAATAAATTCAAAACTGGGCTTGCGCGATTTGAAAAGAGACAAATCGCAGCTCCTTGGATTCCACTACACGGATCCCGTCAGTTACTGCCCAGTTTTTTGCATTATTTCGCCACGGCATATGTGCAGCTTTCTGTGAGGCTGTGAGCGGTGGCCTTTCGCGAGGTACACCAATCCAGGTGTCCACTGTATGCAATTCTTTTGCGATGTGCAATTTTCGGTCGGAAATTGGTTGTGAAGGACCTGCATTCAGTGACAGCAGCAGTTCCTATCGAGTTTGACACTGGTTGCCATTGGCAAGGCGTAACACTCGTCCCCGGCTTCTGTCGGTTAGGAATTTTTTACAGCTACTCTTCATAGGCCACGTTACATGGCTGCGAGTGGTATACCATTGCTTGTAAGTTCACTGGACAGTCGGCATTGATACACCAAAAAATCGAGAAACTTTATTCACGGCGTGGTCATGGAAATGTACAAATACGATAGCTCCTTACGGCCACGTCGACCCAACTCACTGTCCTCATACTATACAACCGATGGACACACACACACACACACACACACACACACAATGAAACGTCCCCTAAGAAAAATTATAAAAGACTGTGCTTAAACTGACACACAATATTTTTAACGCAACGCAATCTGACATTCAAAAATCCCTACAGCCACAGACTGCACACAGCACAGCCAGTGATTTTCACACAGAGCGCTACGTGGCGTTACCAACATAAAAACCTAAACAGCCTACTTACAACACTCACACAAACGCGCGCGCGCGCGCGCACGCATTTATTTTCAGGGGTTACGTCTGAGGCGGAAGGTCACATGACCGCTTGATACCAGTTGTAGCCCAAAGGAACCATTATGTTCTGTTACGTGGGTAACGCTAATGCATCAGTTGCCAGAGAGAGGCCCAACCGCGGGTGTATTTGCTCGAGAGCATAGCAGCGGCGAGGCATGGGTCTGTCGCGTAGGCCACGGGACGAAACGACACTCGGATCCTGTTGCTCGCGTCGCACGCACGCGCACCAGAACAAGCCCGCCGAGCAGCGCTGTCGCTTACGTAACATGTCCCGGGAAAAACTACGTACTGGAGGCAGCGTCGTGAGGTAGAAATGTGCGCCGTTCGTTGGTCCTTGGACCGGTGTACCTGCCAGAAAAGAAGCTTAAAGCAATCCGCAGCTACTATTGTGCGTACTTACATTTCTCTCCTTTTTTCTAGGGGAAGGGGGAGGGGAGTGGGGGAAGGGGTGTCATCAGTCTTGTGACTGGTTTCTTACATTCCATCGTGAATTCCTCTCATGTCCCAACCTCTTCTAGAAAATGTTCAAATGTATGTGAAATTTTATGTGACTTAACTGCTAAGGTCATCAGTTCCTAAGCTTACACACTACTTAACCTAAATTATCCTATGGAAAAATACACACATCCATGCCCGAGGGAGGAATCGAACCTCCGCCGGGACCAGCCGCACAGTCCATGACTACAGCACACCTAGACCGCTCGGTTAATCCCGCGCGGCCCAACCTCTTCACCGTTGAAGAACTTCCGCCCAGCGTCCTTGACTATTTGTTAGATTTTTCCGCTCTGTCTTCTCCTAAAGTGTTACCTTCTATGTTGTTGTTGTGGTGCCGCGCTGGATTAGCCGAGCGGTCTAAGGCGCTGCAGTCATGGACTGTGAGGCTGGTTCCGGCGGAGGTTCGAGTCCTCCCTCGGGCATGGGTGTGTGTGTTTGTCCTTAGGATAATTTAGGTTAAGCTTCGGGGCTGATGATCTTAGCAGTTACGTTCCATAATATTTCACACACATTTGAACATTTGTTGTTGTTGTGGTCTTCAGTCCTGAGACTGGTTTGATGCAGCTCTCCATGCTACTCTATCCTGTGCAAGCTGCTTCATCCCCCAGTACGTACTGCAGCCTACATCCTTCTGAATCTGCTTAGTGTATTCGTCTCTTGGTCTCCCTCTACGATTTTTACCCTCCACACTGCCCTCCAATACTAAACTGGTGATCCCTTGATGCCTCAGAACATGTCCTACCAACCGATCCCTTATTGTAGCCAAGTTGTGCCACAAACTTCTCTTCTCTCCAATTCCTCCTCATTAGTTATTTGATCTACCCATTTAATCTTCAGCATTCTATTGTAGCACCACATTTCGAAAGCTTCTATTCTCTTCTTGTCTAAACTATTTATCGTCCATGTTTCACTTCCATACATGGCGACACTTTATACAAATACTTCCAGAAACGACTTCCTGACACTTAAATCTTGCTGCTTGCTCAATACACAGATTGAATAACATCGGGGAGACACTACAACTCTGTCTCACTCCCTTCCCAACCAGTGCATCCCTTTCATGTCCCTCGACTCTTATAGCTCCCATCTGGTTTCTGTACAAATTGTAAATAGCCTTTCGCTCCCTGTATTTTACCCCTGACACCTTCAGAATTTGAAAGAGAGTATTCCAGTCAACATTGTCAAAAGTTTTCTCTAAGTCTACAAATACTAGAAACGCAGGTTTGCCTTTCCTTAATCTATTTTCTAAGATAAGTCGTAGAGTCAGTATTGCCTCACGTGTTCCATTTCTACGGAATCCAAACTGATCTTCCCCGAGGTCAGCTCTGCCAGTTTTTCCATTCGTCTGTAAAGAATTCGCATTAGTATTTTGCAGCCGTGGCTTATTAAACTGATAGCTCGGTAATTTTCACATCTGTCAACACCTGCTTTCTTTGGGATTGGAATTATCATATTCTTCTTGAAGTCTGAGGGTATTTCACCTTCTCATACCTTTTGCTCACCAGATGGTAGAGTTTTGTCGGGACTGGCTCTCCCAAGGCCGTCAGTAGTTCCAGTGGAATGTTGTCTACTCCCGGGGCCTTGTTTCGACTCAGGTCTCTCAGTGCTCTGGCAAACTCTTCACGCAGTATCATATCTCCCATTTCCTCTTCATCTACATCCTCTTCCATTTCCATAACATTGCCCTCAAGTACATCGCCCTTGTATAGACCCCTCTATATACTCCTTCCACCTTTCTGCTTTCCCTTATTTGCTTAGAACTGGGTTTCCATCTGAGCTCTTGATGTTCGTACAAGTGGTTCTCTTTTCTCCAAAGGTCTCTTTAATATAGCTCCTTATAATACGATGTAAATTATTCATGGATACGATATTGCAGTGCCTGTGTTGTTCTGAAGTACGATGCAATGTTCCGTCAGACATGCATGCACTGTAATATCGTATTTATACGCAGACAAAGGGCAAGCAACTGTCAATTAAAATGTCTCCCCCGTGCGAGAATATACATAATGGGTGTACGAGTACAGGTTGTAGACACATACTTGACGACATATGGAAGTTTGGGTCTGGACCTGAGTCATGCTCGGATAGTCTAATGCAGGGGTTCCCAACAAAATTTCCTCGAGGACCTCCTCATCGAGCATGATTCGTACCTTGTCATATCACAGTATGAAGTACCTAAAAAAGCCAAATTAAGAGTCTTTTTATACGTTTTCTATTTTTGGTACTTACAAAAAACATTGACATATTCATTATCGAAAAAATATTGAGCTTAAAACTTTTTCAATTTAGCCATCATTGTTATTGTTAAATTTTTGATTATTGCTCAAAATCTTTGTCTTCAAATCTGGGTGTTTAGTATAACAAACTCCATAGAAAATAAAAATTGAATATGAACTGAAAATGACTGAAAAAATTAAAACTGAGTGTATTGGTCTTTCAGTTTATTTCAATGAAGATTTGGAACACGGCATTTTTTGGAAGTGAACCATGTGGTGTGGGAAAACCGAAAAAGAAGAGAATAGAAGAGTTTGAGATGTGTGCTTAGAAAGATGTTGAAAATTAAATAGACTAATAAAATAAGAAATGAGATTATTCGTGGAGTCGGCTGGGACAGGAATACACAAAGACCTTGTTCATCTGGCTCTCATTAATCCGGATTTCTGGTTTATCGGATTTCATTTTTTGTTTCCTTTCGCTCTTTTTAACGCGGAGATGTGCGGTATACAGTTGGTACGGCACGGTATACAGGTATGTACAGTTCTTACGTTGATACCTCAGGTAGCATAGAGATCGCTGGTCCCAAGTTCACAACCACCGTTGCCACAGTCAGTGTGGATCTGCACCTCACAAAGTTACGAAACAGTACCGGTATTGTTATTTTGTTCCCTTGTTTTGAGTCACATGTATTCTTGATACGTGAAGCTTCACTGAGTCCTTCGGGGAAGAAAGACGATTTTGATGTTGCATTTGTCTATAAGCCGACGGCCGAGAGTGGTTCCTGCACCGAGCTAGCTGCCGCATAGCTTAGCACACTGGACTAGCATTTAGAAGGACGACTGCTCGAACCGCTCTGATATCCAGATTTAGGTTTCCCGTGATTTCCGTAGTTCGCCTCTTAAACTGAGGGGCATCGTGTCTGGCTGCTACGCCATCGACCAAGATTAGATTCTCGTAGGGATTTTTCCATAGTGGGAGGACTGGAGCGGACTGCACTCAGCCTAGTAATTCCAACTGAGGAGCTACTTGAGTGAGGAGTAGCGGCTCCAAGGTCAAGCAAACCGACGACGCCCTAGAGAGCGGTGTGCTGAGCCCATACCACTCCATACCGCATCCAGTAGTGTCATTGGCAGATGATGACAAGGCGGTCGGTCGCTCCCGAATAGCCCATTAGGCCAGAATGCGGAGCTTTCCTTTACCCAAATAGCTCAAATTAAATGCCGGGCCGATTTCCTGCCTTATGCTTCCCTAATTCAGCTTATGTTCCGTCTCTAATGACCTCATTGTCAATGGGACGTTAACCACTAACCTCCCTTCTTCGTTCTTTTCTTCTTGTTTAGTGCCTCTTCTGCCACTTTTGCTGCATCTTTTCTTTCCTTAAAACACTTTTCTTTTATGGACTTCACTTTACCCATATAGACGGAGACTTCTTTCAGGTGTTAAAACTCGGCTGGTTCGTTTTCTTCGTCGTAGATGACACGCGCCCTATGTACCGGGGTGATTAACAACGTATGCATGCGTTTGCGCCCGATGCTGGCACATCGTTAAGTGCAGGTACAAGTCTGTGTGGAACTTTTTCCTGTAAAATGTGTGGCCTAGCACGCCATCGACCTAAGGAAAGGAATGCTCTTTTGTAGATCCATCGTAAATTCAACGTTTTGATGGACAGATGCCTAAATTGAGCCAGTGTGACACGCTGCGCCCGTTGGGAAGTCTCGTGTGTCCCGCGTGACTGGGAAGCAAACACAAAAGGGTAATGGTGGGGGACCGTTAATCGTAGGCAGCCGCAATGTGCGGCGAATAATGGTTGCCCTAGAGGAAATGGCACAAACGCATAACAATAATCGCCTCGTGCACTAAATGTATATGTCTGGGGACCTCATTCGATACGTCAAGGCAAGTGTTCTGGAAGCCAGTGAGCGATCAGGGTGCAAACAGTTGCAGAATGAGACGCACTTTGCCAAACGATGCCTGTCGCCAGGGCTCACAAGGGGAAGACGTTACACATGACCAACCGTATAGGCTCATACCTTATTTGGTATGTCGCGTGTGTGCAACCTAAAATGGAAGTCTGGAAGATTTTTGGTTCAACAGCCACCTGTCCCTGAGTAAACGACCCCTAAGAAGGGTAAAAGAACGGACCCGCAAAAATACCGATTTGGTTGCAGAATTCTGTGTTCGAATATAATAAATTCCCTAGCGACAGAAGGCTTATGTTCATGAACCAGCAAGGTTTTAGAAAGCATCGCTCGTATGAAACTCAGCTTACCTTTTTCTCACATGATGTACTGAGAACTATTGATGAAGGGCAACAGGCAGATTTCATACTTCAAGAAAAGCATTTGACAGTGTACCCCACCGTAGACTGTTAACGAAGATAGGAGCATACGGAACAGGCTACCAGATATGTGAGTGACTCGAAGAACTCGTCAGTAATAGAACCCAGCAAGTTCTCCTCGATGGCGAGTGTTCATCAGAGTCAAGGGTACCATCAGAAGTGGCCCAGGAAAGTGTGATGGGACCGCTTTTATTTTCTGTATACATAAATGATCTGGGGGACAGGGTGGGCAGGAATCTGCAGTTGTTTGCGGATAATACCGGGTGTAAGGAACGGTGTGGAAGACGAGTGACCGTAGGATGATACAGGACGACTTACACAAAATTTCTAGTAGGTGCGATGAATAGCAGCTGGCTCTAAATGTACAAAAATGAAAGTTAATTTTCGGACATAGCATTAGTAGTGTCCTGCTTGGCACAGTCACGCCGTTTAAATGTCTATGTGTAACGCTGCAAAGCGATATGAAATGGAACGGGCATGTGATGATTGTGGTAGGGAAGGCGAGTGGTCGACTTCGGTGTATTGGGAGAATTTTACGGAAGTTTAGTTCATCGGTAAAGGGGAACGCATATAGGACGCTGGTGCGACTGATTCCTGAGTACTGCTCGACTGTTTGGGATCCGCACCAGCTCGGGTTAAAGGAAGTCATCGAAGTAATTCAGAGGTGGGCTTCTAGATCTGTTACCGGCAAGTTCGACCAACACGCAAGTGTTACGGAGATGCTTTGAGGACTCAAATGGGAATCCGTGGAGGAAAGGCGAATTTCTTTTCAAGGAACACCATTGAGAATATTTACAAAACCGGTATTTGAAGCACTGCAGAACGATCATACCACTGCCAACATACACTTCGCGTAAGGGTCACGAAAATAAGATGCGAGAAATGATGGTTCATACGGAGGCATATACACAGTCGTTTTTCACTCGCTCTATCTGCGAGTGAAACAGGATAGGAAATAAGTGGTGGTACAGAGTACCCTCCGCCACGCACCGTACGGTGGCTTCCGAAGTACGCACGTAAAGTTAATGACAATTAATCGATTCAGAATTGGCGGGAACGCGGAGAATTGATAACTGAGCATTTTTCATCATCATATATGGGGTCTGTAAACAAGTATTTTTCTAGAAATCGAGGACATGAGTAAACTGTTACGACCGCCGCTAATGTACACATAAGCTAAACGCTGTCAAATATAAACGCTGCTGGTGTAGCGATGAGGGCTTCAGACTGGGGAGGAGGAATATCAGTGTTCGATTCCCAAGTGCATCATGCAGTTTTTTTTGGTGTATTTGTATTTTTTCAGTATCGAAATTGGTAGAAGCACTAGGGTTAAGAAGATAATCAATAAGCAAGAAAAACAAGGTTTTCAGACTACTTGGATTAGCACAGAATTAAAATGTTAATCCTGATTGCCTTGCAATGGCTCTTTCACTCACTCTGTTATATATCCTCACTTCCGTTCGAACAACTACATGGATAATACCTGTCATATAAACATTCGAAACAAATATACTCGCGGCTCCAGGAACATCTAATGATTGCAGTCTTCGTTTCTTCAGAATATTTGGCCTGAAACAGACATGGGTTACATTAAAAAACTTCTTTTTCGGGAACTAATATCGCGCATACATCGGCTGAAAAATAGGTGCTGAAGTTGATAATGAATTATGCTAAGAATCGTTGATGCATCCGCGCGATTGTGCAGTTGCTGCTGGCTTTGCAGAAGCACATTACAGTTCTGAAATCTCCAAATAAAGTCGGCCATCCGTGCTCCCTCGTGAAGAACTCTCTGCACTATTAGTCGAAAAGTGTTTTCATAAAATGAGGCTTAAAATTTTAATTCTTTACTAACCTTGATGTTTACCAATAGTTAAGATTAGAACTGGCAGTAATCCAACTGCTACGAAGATAGTGTAGATGATTAGCAAATGTGGTACAATGGTTTAAGAGTTTTGGGTCTTCTTCCTTTTCACTTAACATTTTACAAATTTTCTATTTTTCTTATAATTAATTTCACTAGTTAACGGAGAATAGCCATGTATGGAAGAGAAACACGAGTCATAAACAGTTCAGGCAAAAAGAGAATAGAAACTTTTGAGATGTGGTGCTACAGAAGAATGCTAAAGATTAAATGGATAGATCGCGCAACTAATGAGGAGGAACGGAATAGAATTGGGGAGACAAGAAATATGTAGCATAAACTGACTAAAAGAACGGATCGTTAGGCAGGATACATTCTGAGACATCAAGCGATCACCAGTCTACTATTGGAGGGGACTATGAGAGATAGAAAACGCAGAGGGAGACCAAGAGATGAACATAGTAAGCAGACTCAGAAGGATGTAGATCGGAGATAATGAGGCTTGCAGAGGTCAGAGTAGCTTGGAGAGCTGCATCAAACCAGTCTTCGGACTGAAGACCGCAAGAACAACAACAACAGTTAATGAAAATCCTTAAATTATGAACAACAGTAACAACACTCAATACTCAATAACAGTTCAAATTATAAAAATTACAACAATTAAAAAGTCAAGAATGATGAGGTGTTTCCAAAAGCCGCATATCTGTACGAAGGTGCTTTATTAGCAACTACCGGTTTCACGTCAATATAGACGCATCTTCTGGCTTATAATGGTTATATTTCCATACTGTAAATGGACAGTTACGGAGTCCCAACTTTCGAGGAATTATCTACATTAAAAACCAAACCACACTGTTGGGTTCAGACAACTTTCTGGGGAGGGCAACCACAGCGCAGAGCCATTATGAATAACGATAACAATACTCAATAACCGTTCAAATTATCATAAAAATAACAACAATAAGAAGTCAAGAATGATGAGGTGTTTCCAAAAGCCGGTAGCTGTATGAAGACGCTTTATTATTTTTTTCGCAACCATTAAATTAGACTTCTTGCAGTGAACAACCTTCACTGGATTCCACGTGGCGGGTGCCGAAATTATTAGCAATAATAAATAAATAATCAACGTCGTTTGCGAAATTTATTTGTCTACCATTTTATTATTCCTATTGATTACAAGTATCTTATTAACACCCCTATTCTACCAATTTCGAGGCGAAAAAATGCCAATAAAAATGCAGAATGCATTTGGGAATCCGACAGAGATTCTCTGCTCCTCAGTCACAAGCCTTGGTCGTTACACCAGCGGCGTTTTCATTTAACAGCCTTTACGTTATTGGTACATAAGCAGCAGTCGCAATAGTTCCTTTCCTCGATTTTTGGGAGAATATGCATTTGTGGATTCCACGTATGATGATGAAAAAATGACCAATTTTTAATTATCTATCGATCATTTCAATTTTGAGTCGTTTGCGCGTGATTAACTTTAGGGGCGGTTTTCTCAAAACCGGAGAGCTGTTGCGCCTGAATATCTCAGATATTTTCATTTTGGGTTGTATACAAGTGGCTGTTGCGCCTGAATATATCAGATACTTTCATTTTGGGTTGTATACAAGTGACGTGCCAAATATGAGCCGAAAGGTGTATGAGGCCTTGCCCCTACGTGGTACATTCCAGCGACTGGCAGAGAAAGTGGACAAAACCAGCTTTGCACATCGAGTTTCAGCAAAGCTCTAACTCTGCAGCATTTCTCCCAGAACAGATCGTAGGCCCTTGGTACTGATCCCTGTAGAATAATTGAATTGGAGAATAGGAAGGTTCTGCGACAAGCTAGGCTTCGACTTCCTAGACTTGCGCCATTGGGTCTGAGAATTGTACGGTTCACCCAAATGAGTCAGGAGCGCACTACACATCAGAGGTGCTACTCTGCTACCCAGCGGCTGACTGCACGCGGAGTACAAGTACACAAGTTCTTAAAAAAAAAAAAAAAAAAAAAAAAAAAAAAAAAAAAAAAAAAAAACTGAGGCGACACTATGACAGCTGTAGGAAACCTAAAAGTATTAGTGCAAGACCTAAAAATTGCTGCGAAGATCTGCCAAAGCATCCGCAACACAGAGTCATAATTTGAAGCGGTCGTAAAAAGTAATTAAACTCATGTAACAGCCAATACTGAAAACTGCCTAAAACACTACATTGACAGCAGTGACATTTTTGTGACGAATCTACATCGGAAGAACAGGCTACTAAGAAGTAGTTGTTGTTGTCTTCAGTCCTGAGACTGGTTTGATGCAGCTCTCCATGCTACTCTATCCTGTGCAAGCTGCTTCATCTCCCAGTACCTACTGCAACCTACATCCTTCTGAATCTGCTTAGTGTACTCATCTCTCGGTCTCCCTCTACGATTTTTACCCTCCACGCTGCCCTCCAATGCTAAATTTGTGATCCCTTGATGCCTCAAAACATGTCCTACCAACCGATCCCTTCTTCTAGTCAAGTTGTGCCACAAACTTCTCTTCTCCCCAATCCTATTCAATACCTCCTCATTAGTTACGTGATCTATCCACCTTATCTTCAGTATTCTTCTGTAGCACCACATTTCGAAAGCTTCTATTCTCTTCTTGTCCGAACTAGTTATCGTCCATGTTTCACTTCCATACATGGCTACACTCCAAACAAATACTTTCAGAAACGACTTCCTGATACATAAATCTAAATTCGATGTTAACAAATTTCTCTTCTTCAGAAACGCTTTCCTTGCCATTGCCAGTCTACATTTTATATCCTCTCTACTTCGACCATCATCAGTTATTTTACTTCCTAAATAGCAAAACTCCTTTACTACTTTAAGTGTCTCATTTCCTAATCTAATTCCCTCAGCATCACCCGATTTAATTTGACTACATTCCATTATCCTCGTTTTGCTTTTGTTAATGTTCATCTTATATCCTCCTTTCAAGACACTGTCCATTCCGTTCAACTGCTCTTCCAAGTCCTTTGCCGTCTCTGACAGAATTACGATGTCATCGGCGAACCTCAAAGTTTTTACTTCGTCTCCATGAATTTTAATACCTACTCCAAATTTTTCTTTTGTTTCCTTTACTGCTTGCTCAATATACAGATTGAATAACATCGGGGAGAGGCTACAACCCTGTCTCACTCCTTTCCCAACCACTGCTTCCCTTTCATGCCCCTCGACTCTTATGACTGCCATCTGGTTTCTGTACAAATTATAAATAGCCTTTCGCTCCCTGTATTTTACCCCTGCCACCTTTAGAATTTGAAAGAGTGTATTCCAGTCAACATTGTCAAAAGCTTTCTCTAAGTCTACAAATGCTAGAAACGTAGGTTTGCCTTTTCTTAATCTTTCTTCTAAGATAAGTCGTAAGGTCAGTATTGCCTCACGTGTTCCAACATTTCGACGGAATCCAAACTGATCCTCCCCGAGGTCTGCATCTACCAGTTTTTCCATTCGTCTGTAAAGAATTCGCGTTAGTATTTTGCAGCCGTGGCTTATTAAACTGATAGTTCGGTAATTTTCACATCTGTCAGCACCTGCTTTCTTTGGGATTGGAATTATTATATTCTTCTTGAAGTCTGAGGGTATTTCGCCTGTCTCATACATCTTGCTCACCAGCTGGTAGAGTTTTGTCAGGACTGGTTGTCCCAAGGCCGTCAGTAGTTCTAATGGAATGTTGTCTACTCCGGGGGCCTTGTTTCGACTCAGGTCTTTCAGTGCTCTGTCAAACTCTTCACGCAGTATCGTATCTCCCATTTCGTCTTCATCTACATCCTCTTCCATTTCCATAATATTGTCCTCAAGTACATCACCCTTGTATAAACCTTCTATATACTCCTTCCACCTTTCTGCCTTCCCTTCTTTGCTTAGAACTGGGCTGCCATCTGAGCTCTTGATATTCATACACGAGGTTCTCTTCTCTCCAAAGGTCTCTTTAATTTTCCTGTAGGCAGTATCTATCTTACCCCTAGTCAGATAAGCTTCTACATCCTTACATTTGTCCTCTAGCCATCCCTGTTTAGCCATTTTGCACTTCCTGTCGATCTCATTTTTGAGACGTTTGTATTCCTTTTTGCCTGCTTCATTTACTGCATTTTTATATTTTCTCCTTTCATCAATTAATTTCAATATTTCTTCTGTTACCCAAGGATTTCTAGCAGCCCTCGTCTTTGTACCTACTTTATCCTCTGCTGCCTTCACTACTACATCCCTCAGAGCTACCCATTCTTCTTCTACTGTATTTCTTTCCCCTATTCCTGTCAATTGTTCCCTTATGCTCTCCCTGAAACTCTGTACAACCTCTGGTTCTTTCAGTTTATCCAGGTCCCATCTCCTTAATTTCCCACATTTTTGCAGTTTCTTCAGTTTTAATCTACAGGTCATAACCAATAGATTGTGGTCAGAGTCCACATCTGCCCCTGGAAATGTCTTGCAACTTAAAACCTGGTTCCTAAATCTGTGTCTCACCATTATATAATCGATCTGATACCTTTTAGTATCTCCAGGGTTCTTCCACGTATACAACCTTCTTTCATGATTCTTAAACCAAGTGTTAGCTATGATTAAGTTGTGCTCTGTGCAAAATTCTACTAGGCGGCTTCCTCTTTCATTTCTTAGCCCCAATCCATATTCACCTACTATGTTCCCTTCTCTCCCTTTTCCTACACTCGAATTCCAGTCACCCATTACTATTAAATTTTCGTCTCCCTTCACTACCTGAATAATTTCTTTTATTTCATCGTACATTTCTTCAATTTCTTCATCATCTGTAGAGCTAGTTGGCATATAAACTTGTACTACTGTAGTAGGTGTGGGCTTCGTATCTATCTTGGCCACAATAATGCGTTCACTATGCTGTTTGTAGTAGCTTACCCGCATTCCTATTTTCCTATTCATTATTAAACCTACTCCTGCATTAGAGGTGGTGTATTTGTTACAGTAGACAAGAAACTCAAACGTGGTGAGATAGAAACTGAAGGTGCATGCGAGATTGTTTGGGCAAGATTTCGAACGGTGAGCATAAGCTTATAATTGGATCCTCCTATCGACCACCAGACTAACGCCAAGATGTCACCCAAAATACCAACAGGTTGCTAATACGTAATTTCTCCCATCACTGTCATCATTGAAGGAGAGTTTAATTAGCCAAGAATCGACTCGTGTAGTCACAGTTCTATAAATGATATGGATGACAACACGTCCTTCTTCCAGTGACTGGAAGCAATCAAAAGTTACACCCATCGACAAAAAGGAAAGCAGAAGTGATACACGAAACACAGTTTCATTTAATGACGTTCGTCTGTTGTAGAATTTTAGAACATATTGAAACACAATGAGTTACCTTTAAACAGAATTATTTCCTCTGAGCCAACAAGCATGAACTCAAAAAAAAAAAAAAACTGTCATGAAATAAATCATAATTAGGTCATTACTCTGTGCCGTGCCTCAAAAATCAAGTACGAAGGGCACTGATGCAAATCAGTAGGATGCACTCGATTTTTAAGGCACAGGATATTTTGGGTATAGATACAGATATTGTGATAAGTGGTACCTCAATATGTACCCACTTCAGTGTTTTATTTATTTATTTATTTTCCTCCTCCTCCTCTGTGCTCAGCAGAATCCCCGAAAAATATCACATTATTTACTACCCGATGTTTTCTGTACAGTCATAACTCTGCCGCGAAGTGGACTACGCGTATCAGTATGGATTACCTGTATTGTGTACTTGAGTCCACACTTAAATACCTGTCCTACTGCCCAGAGGAAAATACAGTAAACGTCAATGGCTGGCTTATGCCATACATAAATGGAAGTTCTAACCAACCTCAAAAGAGACTACTCGTAGTAGCTATAATGACTAGCCTGCAAATAAAGTGCATACCGATTTATGTTGCTCAGTACATCGTCCTCAGTCATCAACAGGAATATCCTCACTTATACCCTAACAGCCTTTATAGTCTGGAAATCAATTGTGCGAGTCCTTGTAATAAACTTTGTACTTCTTTTTGTAAACATAAGTATGATTTTGATAAAAGAAGCTGTCATAGCACTGCGTTCAAATATTTAATAGGAACAGAACTTCTCTGTTTATTGAAGCTTTTTATGGATATTTCTTATTTTGTCATTGAGTTTTTCTTCATTCATTACAAAGACTGCACTCCTAGAAGGGTCTTACCCCTCCATCACAAGTCCCCCGCATTGTCACTTTGTGGACCCTAAGCCGAAATTTGGCGCCTAAAAGTGACAGGTATCACAGTGACACAAGTTTGTTCATAATAAGAATATCATACTCACCTTAGTAGTATTTCTATAAATAACTTCGGCTTCAGGTACCAGATTGACCCAAGTCTGTTTATCATGCGAACATCGTACTCCCCTTCCTGTAAATAACTTCAGCGTTGCACAGTGCTTATCTGTCTCCCGGTAGTTGACTATATGACTAATAGTGTGATATCCTAACACACTGTTTCTTAATCTTTTCGATGATTGGAACCGGTTTAAATGTTCACTTTCATTGTGGAACCTCTGGTTTCTTTTCATAGCATGTTTTAATGAATTTCAAAAAATTAACCGCCGTTACTAGATAATGATCTGAAAGATCAGCACACTGGATGCCTAGTAGTCCAAAATCTTATTCCTGCGTTCCTCTCTGGTCCTCACTTTGTCTTCGTAGTAGACCTATATCTTTACCTCTCGCAATTTTCAAATGAGTTTTGTTTTGCTCAACTAATGAACCTGAAACTTTCTTCGCTTTCATTTGTCACTAGCAATTCATACCCCTTTCCCCCCCGCACAATAAAATTATAGCATATATGACTAAAAGCTACATCATGTGATTGTAGTCCTTTAGACATTTCCGTTTACACATAGCAACCTTTAAGTTTTTCCAGTTCCTTTCGTAGTAACTGATGGCAAGTCGTCGAGCAAAACTGAAGTAATATCTGTCGTTCCTCACCAAGGAAGTGTTACAGGCCCTCCGCTGTTCATAAACGACTTAGGAGACTATCTCACCATCCCCATAAGATTATCTGCAGATGATCCTGTTGTTTTGACCGCATTTTAAAATCATCAGATGATCAAAACCAATGTCAAAATGATTTAGACAAGATATAACTATGGTGCGAAAAGTAACAATTGACTCTAAATAATGAAAAACGTGAAGTCATTCACATGAGTACAAAAAAAAAAATCCGCTAAATTTCGGTTACACAATAAATCACACAAATCTAAAGGCAATTCAACTGAATACTTAAAGATTGCAATTGCGAATAATTTAAATTGGAACGATCACATAGATGATGTTGTGGGGAAAGCAAACGAAAGGTGCCATTTATTGGCAGAACACTTAGAAAATGCAACAGATCTAGTAAAGATACTGCTTACATTACAGTTTTCCATTCTTCTAGTGTATTGCTGTGCGGTTTGGGATCCACATCATATAGGATTGACGGAGGACATCGAAAAAGTCCATAGAAGTGCAGTTCATTTTGTATTATCGCGGAAAGGGGAGAGAGTGCCACGGATGATACCCAAATTGGGGTTGCAAGGACCTCCTTATGAAGTTTCAGTCACCATCTTTCTCCTCAGAGAGTGAAAATATTTTGTTGGCCCCAAGCTACATAAGGAGAAATGAGCGTCAATAATAAAGTAACAGAAGTCAGAAATTGAACGGAAAGATTTAGGTGTTATTTTTTCCCGTGCAGTTTTCGATAGTGGGACGGTAGAGAAATTGCTTGGAGGTATCTCGGTGAACCCTCTGCCTGGCACTTAATTGTGGTTGCAGAGTAATCATGTAGATGTAGATTCGAGTATCACTTCGAGACTTGTAACATAAAACGCCCTCATTCATGAAATAACATTTGTTTGTTTTTCTTTTGGCTATCCCCAATAACATCTGGCCAGAAAATTGGATTGCCTTGAGCATTTTTCTCTCAGAACGACTTTCTTGTTAAGCAAATAAAAAACACACAAATTGTTTAGATAGCTCATACGCCTTTAACATCACGGTTTGTTTTGTCTTGCGTAGTAGAATGCAGCTTATCTGGCCCCAGGGCCAGTTTTCCATCCGAAGACTAAAAAGGTGCCGCGAGCTTCTGCCGCTTCTTCCGTCCTCTTCACAAGACGATCGATGGCAGTTTGAGGGGTTGGCTTCTTATCACTCAATCTCTAGCATCCCTTCTTTGATAAAGACCTACACTGCAGAGAACAAGGCTGAAAATTTGGTTGGAAGAAACCCTTCAGGACACATCCCAGTCTCTTCAGTCTATCTTCCTACGAGCGAGAAACATGTGTCCATGTTATTTTAGTCATGAAGGATCTTGTTGAACTCCGTGTTTGTTATTCAGTTACGGATTGTTCGTGGCGAGCGGAACGAGCCACAAATACTTGTAAAAGGCGTTACCGGTTTCAGGGTATCATGTCCATCTTCAGATGGCTAAACCAGTTTAATTACAGTAATACGTTCATTAGCAACATTCCATCCGCTCCTGCAATAATTTCTATTGAGTGGCGTTTCGTCACGTTTTGGACCTTTTGCAATTTCAGGGTTATGCAGAAAGTGTTTTAAATATAAAAAGCACATGCATTCTACAACGGTGTGCAAAACTTCAGGACGAAAACGACTTTCGCAACATAGCTCCATGAAACTTGGACCATACAGGGGAATAACTGCTTCATTATAGTACAAAAGGCAACTGAAAGAAATACGCAATGCAGCGAACAGAAATGACACTTTAACTCTAACTGCACTGAGTTCACAGCGATGCATAACGGTCTCCTGGACATTATAATAGGCGAGACATGGTTCTTAACTGGGTGTGCGGTCACCGTGGACGGCAGTGCGTGCTGCTCTGCAACGCGCTCTCGTGCTGGTCGCAATGGTGGTAAGTAGTTGTGGCAGCACTGTCGACAACTGCTGGGCGGCCGCACTTTTGGGTGCATAGACCCTGAGAAATCAGTACCCAGAACAACCACCTCTGCCCGTAATAACGGCCTTGATACGCCTGGGCATTGAGTCAAACAGAGCTTGGATGGCGTGTGCAAGTACAGCTGCCCATGCAGCTTCAACACGATACCACAGTTCATCAAGAGTAGTAACTGGCGTATTGTGACGAGCCAGTTGCTCGGCCACCATTGACCAGACGTTTTCAATTGGTGAGAGATCTGGAGAATGTGCTGGCCAGGGGAGCAGTCGAACAGTTTCTGTATCCAGAAAACAGGACCTACAATATGCGGTCGTGCGCTATCCTGCTGAAATGTAGGGTTTCGCAGGGATCGAACGAAGGGTACAGCCACGGGTCGTAACACGTGTGAAATGTAACGTCCACTGTTCAAAGTGCCGTCAATGCGAACAAGAGGTGACCGAGTCGTATAACCAGTGGCACCCCATACCATCACGCCGGGTGATACGCCAGTATGGCGATGATGAATACACGCTTCCAATGTGCGTTCACCGCGATGTCGCCAAACGCGGATGCGACCATCATGATGCTGTAAACAGAACCTGGATTCTTCCGAAAAAATGACGTATTGCCATTCGTGCACCCAGGTTCGTCGTTGAGTACACCATCGCAGGTGCTCCTGTCTGTGATGCAGCGTCAAGGGTAACCGCAGCCATGTCTTCGAGCTGATAGTCCATGCTGCTGCAAACGTCGTCGAACTGTTCGTGCAGATGGTTGTTGTCTTGCAAACGTCCCCATCTGTTAACTCAGATATCGAGACGTGGCTGCACGATCCGGTACAGCCATGCGGATAAGATACCTGTCATCTCGACTGCTAGTGATAGGAGGCCGTTGGGATCCAGCACGTCGTTCCGTATTACCCTCCTGAACCCACCGATTCCATATTCTGCTAACAGTCATTGGATCCCGACCAACGCGAGCAGCAATGTCGCGAAACGATAAACCGCAATCGCGATAGGCTACAATCCGACCTTTATCAAAGTCGGAAACGTGATGGTACGCATTTCTCCTCCTTACACGAGGCATCACAACAACGTTTCACGAGGCAACGCCGGTCAACTGCTGTTTGTGTATGAGAAATCGGTTGGAAACTTTCCTCATGTCAGCACGTTGTAGGTGTTGCCACCGGCGCCAGCCTTATGTGAATGCTCTGAAAAGCTAATCATTTGCATATCACAGCATCTTCTTCCTGTCTGTTAAATTTCGCGTCTGTTGCACGTCATCTTCGTGGTGTAGCAATTTTAATGGCCAGTAGTGTATATGTGCTGCAATATCTCTCTCCCTCCCCCCCCCCCCCTCCTCCTACACACACGCGCGTATCGAACAAGTGCTCGATGGTATTTTTACATCGAGGGAATAGGCAGGCCAATTCATTCGCCTAATACCTTATAGTTCCAAGAGCTCCCCAACCTGCGCTGTTCGATGCGGCCGCGCAGTCCTCTTTAAAAATGAACTCAGGGTCGAATGCACCCATGGCAAGACGCACATGGAGATGTAGTACAGCGTCACAGCAAGGTTGACCGGTGAGTGTGCCTTGTTCAAAGATTCGGGTGGCAGTCCATCCAAGCTACGCTATGCCTCCTCGCACCGTAAAACCAGGAACCACAACTATCATATTCAAAAATGTTCCTGAGTGCATTACATGTTCCCACTTCTCGCGAAGTGAGGGTACGTCTAGCGTTACGTATTACGAAAAGTATAACAAAACTTGTGATGAAACATTACTAAAAGTTAAAGTGTCAAGACAGGAAAAGCAATTGTGAAATTAGTTGCTGTTTGCCTCGGACAGCCAGAATGAATCAAATGAGCCAAGGTATATTTTTCGAATGTTGTTCCCCAATGCTCATCGTATCTTCTCGGAAAGGTGACAAAAGAAACATAACTAACATCAGTTAATAGCGTGCTTTCTGGGAGATCGCATAATTAGCATCCATATCACAGCCGTCCGCGTAAAAAAATGGAAATGAGCGTACGGTCTTGTGGACAAGGAGTCTCCCATTCGGGCAAGTTCGGCCGCCGAGGTCGAGTACTTATTGCATTCGACGCCGATTGAACGACTTGCGCGTCTGAGATGGGGATGAAATGATGATGAGGACAACACAACACCCAATCCCTGAGCGGAGAAAATCTCCTGCCCCAGCTGGGAATCGAACCCAGGCCCCTTGCCGTGGCATTCAACCGCACTGAGCACTCAGACTCAGCTAACGGGGACGGACTGCCGTCCGCAAAGGGAGGGGAGTGGGGAAGTGTAAGAGGGGCTACTTGCCCTCCGATCTAGGATATAAATTTCTCAATTATTTCAGTATTCTCACGCATTTCTGCCAATGATTGTTGGCACGTCACTAAATGCATTTTAACGTCGCCGAGCGCGATGGGAATTACTAATATTTTAGCAACCGCTACATATCTTTTTTTTTTTTTCATGGTTGTCACATTGCTCACGGTAAATTATGCTGATTGCTATTTCGACGGCAATTTCAGCGCTGTTCTGCGGTCAAGATGGATGCGAATATTTATAGAACATCGTTGAAATAGTGTTCTCAATATTTCTTCTGCCCCTTTCTCGTACAGCTCTTATCGAACTACAGAAAAGCATCGGTCCGGTACCCTGGCACGCAGATTCCCAGCACATCGTAACTACATGGCAGCAGTACCGTGCGTGCTGTTCATCCTCCAGAGACGCTTTCCCTACCCCTCCTTGCTGCATAACAGTCACACAACTGTAGTCCACCATTGGCCTGTGCACCGTACCAATATATTCAAAAAGCCGCGCGCAAAAATTAGAATATCAAGGGGGCTATATCTCGGGTTCTATTGGTTACAGAGATAAGGGGTCAAGTGTCTTGGATAGCCCTTGGCCTAGCGATCATTTGTGTTCCTATCGGAAGAACGGGTTTACTGTAAGGATCCTGCAGTACGGGGTCAAAATTTAAGCATTACACGCTTCGTCCAGCCCATATAAATTGAACAAATCCTTGGTTCTCTTGGATTAGGTATGGTCCAGGGTGGGCTTTAGACGGCGTGTAAAGCACCATTTGTTCATGGGCGGTTCAAGAGAAAGCTCCGAAAAACCGGATATTGCGGTACCAGGATTGTGAGGACGTCCACTTGAACCAGAGGGTAAAAGTTACTGTACTTGTCCACGTAAAATACGTATGTAATATCCCATCTGAGGCGTAAATGTAGTTTTAACTGACTTAGTGAACACATGACAAGTATTCTGGAATCATATGAAGGATTCTAAGGTTAAGAAACTATGTTTTTAGTAGCCGATTTGTCACCAATAAAACTTTATGACCCGCTGCCTCTGTGTAATAGCCACTTCACGCCTGTACAGGCTGTCTACATCCGGACATTATTCTATGGTGCCACCTGGCGGCGTCAGAACTTTACAGAGCGAGAAATAAAATGGTAGTGGAAATAGAAGAGATAAAGCATGGGACAAAGACTATGGCAGTGGGGCAGAGAGAGTGAAAGTGGCAGAGAAGAAGACAGTGGTAAGGAGGAGTGAGAGAAAGGTGTGAAGACAGTGACAGTGGGTCTAATAAAACCCCATGTCATTCCAAGCATGTGTTTCAATTTGTACCTCTGTATCTACATTATTCTGTGATTTATGCAGTTTTCAAATTTATACTGACTTTTTCATCACCCGGTAGAACGTTCTTTGTTAAAGAAAAGCGCGAATATGTTCGCATGTCGAAACTTTTTGGCGAGGACTGAGGTAGCTGATTCCCCACTTTTCTGTCAGGCTCTTATTCCGTGATTTATGCAGTTTTCAAATTTATACTGACTTTTTCATCACCCGGTAGAACGTTCTTTGTTAAGAAAAGCGCGAATATGTTCGCATGTCGAAACTTTTTGGCGAGGACTGAGGTAGCTGATTCCCCACTTTTCTGTCAGGCTCTTTTAAAGAGCAGGATATTAACCTTTTTTGTGCTCAAACAGGAACTTTTTTCCGCTGGTTTGTATATGGACAAACGAGGCACATGTGTGCTTTCTACATTCAGTTTTACACTGCAAAGCTGTTACAGTAGATCATGACATGTTACATTGTAGCTGCGAACATCTGTATTGAATCCATTGGCTCAAATGTATCACCTGAAAAAAGGAAATACCAGTTTCTGTGCTAGAACAGAGGCAAATAAGGCGAAATTTCGTGGTCGAAAAGATTACCTCTTTAGGAATTGGTACGTGCTCAAACTACATGAGTGTAACGCAGAACCTCAAACCGTCACAGAGCTGCAAATTCTTCAGGCCAGTGCGCTTGGGTGCACAATTAACGTGACGAATTGCAGAGACGTGGACCTGCTAAAAATCGAGTCTACCGGCCAATCAGAGGCTGCATCTAGCAGTGTTCCCTCGTTCATGTAATCCTATACAGACCCGCGTACACTTCAGCCAACCATCCCAAAAAGTGTAGCATTCAGAACATGTTTTCTTCAATGTTAGTTATGCTAGTCAACACAGAAAAAAGCAGAAAGCATGAAAGGAATGCAATAAACCCATTAAAATGTAAAGTTTTATAAGCAAACGAAGTGTTGTAGATGAAATAAAATTTGTTTTGTTATATTTGTAGACATTCAACAGGATACTCTCGGCCATTTTGACATTTTCCTGTTTCAGATTTATAATTTTCAATTGCAATGAAACAGCATGGAAACATTAGTACTTTGTGAGCATATTTTCTAGCTTTATTTCGCCCTGGTTTTAATCATATGACGATGTAATTTCAGATCGTTGAATAAAAACCTGTCATCCCTGTTCATCTTAATTAATCCACCTTTACATTACAATGGACTTTACATATCATATTGAAACATGCGTACCATTTAGAACTGTAGAATTTTAGAACATGTTTTTTGCTCGCGTATCATGTCATTTCTGGAAACTCAGAATCTACTCTGTAGGAATCAACATGGATTCCGGAAACAGCGATCGTGTGAGACCCAACTCGCTTTATTTGTTCATGAGACCAAGAAAATATTAGACACAGGCTCCCAGGTAGATGTCATTTTCCTTGACTTCCGGAAGGCGTACGATACAGTTCCGCACTGTCGCCTGATAAAGTAAGTGCCTACGGAATATCAGACCAGCTGTGTGGCTGGATTGAAGACTTTTTAGCAAACAAAACACAGTATGTTGTTCTCAATGGAGAGACGTCTACAGACATTAAAGTAACCTCTGGCGTGCCACAGGGGAATGTTATGGGACCATTGCTTTTCACAGCATATATAAATGACCTAGTAGATAGTGTCGGAAGTTCCATGCGGCTTTTCGGGGATGATGCTGTAGTATACAGAGAAGTTGCAGCATTAGAAAATTGCAGCGAATTGCAGGAAGATCTGCAGCGGATAGGCACTTGTCGCAGGAAGTGGCAACTGCCACTTAATATAGACAAATGTAATTTATTGCGAATACATAGAAAGAAGGATCCGTTATTGTATGATTATATGATAGCGGGACAAACACAGGTAGCAGTTACTTCTGTATAATATCTGGCAGTATGCGTACGGAACGATTTGAAGTGGAATGATCATATAAAATTAATTGTTGGTAAGGTGGGTGTCAGGTTGAGATTCATTGGGAGAGTCCTTAGAAAATGTAGTCCATCAACAAAGGAGGTGGCTTTCAAAACACTCGTTCCACCTATACTTGAGTATTGATCATCAGTGTTGGATCCGTAACATGTCGGGTTGATGGAGAAGATAGAGAAGATCCAAAGAAGAGCGGCGCATTTCGTCACAGGGTTATTTGGTAAGCGTGATAGCGTTACGGAGATGTTTAGCAAATTCAAGTGGCAGACTCTGCAAGAGAGGCGCTCTGCATCGCGGTGTAGCTTGCTGTCCAGGTTTCGGGAGGGTGCGTTTCTGATTGAGGTATCGAATATATTGCTTCCTCCTACTTATACCTCCCGAGGAGATCACGAATGTAAAATTAGAGATCCGAGCGCACACGGAGGCTTTCCGGCAGTCGTCCTTCCCGCGAACCATACGCGACTGGAACAGAAAAGGGAGGTAATGACAGTGGCACGTAAATTGCCCTCCGCCACACACCGTTGGGTGGCTTGCGGAGTATAAATGTAGATGTAGATTTAGATATCGAAGTTATCTACCTATATTAAGTGGATAACTATCAAGAGTTTGAGGTATTAAAATTACTGTCTACGATACTTCTCACCAAATTTACCTCTTGAGACAATACGATCTCAAACTCGCCAAATCACTAGGCGTAATACCAGAACTAGCAATTTTTTATTCCTACCCCCTCTTAAAAAAAATCTGCGGGTGCCTACATCCATAATTATACATGTTAGTCGCTTTCATCCTGTATAATCATCCGAACACAGGCAAAAAGCTAGAAGCGTTTTGAACATTAAATTAATTAAGTCATAGGAAGTAAGGAGTACATTAAACCAGTGTTTATTATGTCTATGTGACCGTGTCTATTATTTAGCGCCGAGTACCGTAGTTCAGTAGCGGACATTGGCGAAGATTAAACAATTCTAATATGCTGATTGTTTCAGACAATTAGCAAGAAAAGTCAACAAATTTCTTAATTAAATAGAACCTATATGCCTTCACGTTCATCACATGCTGATGTCTAACGTTTGATAAATTACTGCCGATGCAGACGTGCTTGATATAATTTGTCGCAAGTGTGGCGTCAGTGCCTCGCGTGATGCATTGCCTTTGTCGACACAACCAATGATGTACGAGTAGTTGCACTTGCTCAATACGACTGGCGCCAACTGTGTTTTGTATGACACGATAATACTCGCCATACGGTTCTGAAATTATGTTTACGTGAATCGCTCATTCAGTCGCTCCAGGCATACGCGTTTAACGAAAGCCTCATGTTTTCGGTGAGTAGCGATTTTTCTCCGTCTGAAGAACAGGTTAACACTAATGAGGTCGGTTCCAATGCACCCGTAGTTTCCAGTCAAAACCTCAACTAATGTCTCATCAAGCGTACAAAACAAATGTTTGCTTCATATTTATCGGACTTACCTTCGACACCCTGTGCGGCCCGTCATAAAATAGGTACGGTAAGCCGTGTATTCAGGATAAAAATGTGTGTATGCGTGTGTGTGTGTGTGTGTGTGTGTGTGTGTGTGTGTGTGTGTGTGTGTGTGTGTGTGTGTGTGTGTGTTTTATAGAATAAGCTCCTCAAGCAACAAAATAAGAGCCACCTGCAGCTTAGTATAAAACGAAACATGAAAAACAAATCACGAAAATAGCACCATTGATAATGGACTCATCAAAGATAACCCTAAAATGGCAGAAACGTTTAATAACTGTTACTGTCAGTGACAATAAGTAATTACGTCTGAGCACTTCCTTAATAGGAAGCCTTCAGTTTCTAAGTAAAGCCTTCCAAAACTTGTTCGATAAAATACAACTTCATTCACCACGACCAAAACAAGGTTCCACCATTATAAACTCTCTCGGAAACAATTGTTCAAAAGGTTATGACGAAATCAGTAGTAAAATACTGACAAATAATCCTGAGTTAATAACCAGCATCAAAACGGGCACAGTGATTAGTGAACACAGGGTTGTCGTAGCGAGATTGAATATTAGGCACTTAAGCAGTTTAGGGGGTACATGCGCTGATCACGAGAAAAGTACCTATTTTTGAAGGAAACGTGTATTTCTGAAGATATAAGCATATATATGCACGGAATGAGGACAATATTATGGAAATGGAAGGATGTAGATGAAGATGAAATGGAAGATACGATACTGCGTGAAGAGTTCGACAGAGCACTGAAAGACCTGAGTCGAAACAAGGCACCCGGAGTAGACAACATTCCATTGGAACTACTGACGGCCTTTGGAGAGCCAGTCATGGCAAAACTCTACCATCTGGCGAGCAAGATGTATGAGACAGGCGAAATACCTTCAGACTTCAAGAAGAATATAATAATTCCAATCGCAAAGAAAGCAGTTGTTGACAATTGTGAAAATTACCGAACCATCAGTTTAATAATTCACAGCTGCAAAATACTAACGCGAATTCTTTACAGACGAATGGAAAAACTAGTAGAAGCCGACCTCGGGGAAGATCAGTTTGGATTCCGTAGAAATGTTGGAACACGTGAGGCAATACTGACCTTACGACTTATCTTAGAAGAAAGATTAAGAAAAGGCAAACCTACGTTTCTAGAATTTGTAGACTTAGAGAAAGCTTTTGACAATGTTGACTGGAATACTCTTTTTCAAATTCTGAAGGTGGCAGGTGTAAAATACAGGGAGCGAAAGGCTATTTACAATATGTACAGAAACCAGATGGCAGTTATAAGAGTCAAGGGACATGAAAGGTGGTTGGGAAGAGAATGAAACAGGGTTGTAGCATCTCCCCGATGTTATTCAATCTCTATATTGAGCAAGCAGTAAAGGAAACAAAAGAAAATTCGGAGTAGGTATTAAAATCCATGGAGAAGAAATAAAAAATTTGAGGTTCGCCGATGACATCGTAATTCTGTCAGAGACAGCAAAGGACTTGGAAGAGCAGTTGAATGGAATGGATAGTGTCTTGAAAGTAGGGTATAAGATGAACATCAACAAAAGCAAAACGAGGATAATGGAATGTAGACGAATTAAGTCGGGTGATGCTGAGGGAATTAGATTAGGAAATGAGACACTTAAAGTAGTAAAGGAGTTTTGCTATTTGGGGAGCAAAATAACTGATGATGGTCGAAGTAGAAAGGATATAAAATGTAGACTGGTAATGGCAAGGAAAGCGTTTCTGAAGAAGAGAAATTTGTTAACATCGAGTATAGATTTAAGTGTCAGGAAGTCATTTCTGAAAGTATTTGTATGGAGTGTAGCCATGTATGGAAGTGAAACATGGACGATAAATAATTTGGAGAAGAAGAGAATAGAAGCTTTTGAAATGTGGTGCTACAGAAGAATGCTGAAGATTAGATGGGTAGATCACATAACTAACGAGGAGGTATTGAATAGGATTGGGGAGAAGAGAAGTTTGTGGCACAACTTGACCAGAAGAAGGGATCGGTTGGTAGGACATGTTCTGAGGCATCAAGGGATCACCAATTTAGTATTGGAGGGCAGCGTGGGGGGTAAAAATCGTAGAGGGAGACCGAGAGATAAATACACTAAGCCGATTCAGAAGGATGTAGGTTGCAGTAGGTACTGGGAGATGAAGCAGCTGGCACACGATAGAGTAGCATGGAGAGCTGCATCAAACCAGTCCAAGGACTGAAGACCACAACAACAACAACAACATGTACGGAATACCAAAAAAGTACTTACTTTCATATGGATGCAAAAAAAAAGATCAATTAACTGTTTGCTTTTACCAACTTATTCATGTTGCTATACCAATATGCTGCAGACACTTAAATACATTTCTTCACAGAGACTGTTAATCATTCGCTTTATTTTGTCGATCCCTTTACAAATGCAACCACAAATCACGTGGAGTCAGTCTGGCAAAAAGCTAAAGAAAACATTAAAGGCATTTCGGGACTCACCGTGCTATGCTGAATAACTACTGGCGGAATTTCTCTGGCGTCGACGTTTTGGGGAAAATCCATTCCACAATTTCATTGAGCATGTCCGAAAAATCTACCCTAATACTGCAAAGTAACTTCAGGTAGCTGTTTTTATCTAATCTGTGATTCGAACTTTAATGTATATCTGTGCAAAGAAACAAATATGATCTTTTGAGAAAATTTTATTATAATTCCATCTTTTTTGTAAAAAAAAGTATTTTTGAAATTCCGTGCATACATATGCAATGCATCATTTTGATAAAAAAAAAATTTTGAGGCAGTTAATTGATCTTTTTTTTTCATCCATATGAAAATACGTACGTTTTTGGTGACGAGCGCATCACATATGACTGTAACACACAATTTTTTAAATAAAACTTTTTTTGATAAAAACTCACTTGACGCCTTCCTGAGAGAAAATCTCCACTCCTTCCAATTTAATAATATAAGTGTAGACAAGATGTGGCTTGAATTCAAAGAAATAGTATCGGCAGCAATTGAGAAATTTATACCAAATAAATTAACAAACGACGGAACTGATCCCCCTTGGTGCACAAAACGGGTCAGAACACTGTTGCAGAAACAACGAAAAAAACCATGCCAAATTTAAACAGACGCAAAACTCCAAGGATTGGCGGTCTTTTACCGGAGCTCGAAATGTAGCTTCAATGCGAGATGCTTATAATAGTTTCCACAACGAAACTTTATCTCGAAACCTGCCAGAGAAGCCAAAGAGATTCTGGTCGTATCTGAAGTATGTTAGCGGCAAAATAACAATCAATACCTTCTCCGAGTGATAGCAACGGAGATACTATCGAAGACAGTGCTGCCAAAGCTGAGTTACTAAACACAGACTTCCGACATGCCTTCACAAAAGAAGGCGAAGTAAATATTCCAGAATTCGAGTCAAGAATTGCTGCCAACATGACTAACGTAGAAGTAAATATCCTTAGAGTAGTGAAGCAACTTAAATCACTTAATAAAAACAAGTCTTCTGGTCCAGACTGTGTACCATATGGGTTCCTTTCAGGGTATGCTGATGCATTAGCTCCACACTTAACATTCGCATATACAACCGTCCGCTCGACGAAAGATCCGTATCCAAAGACTGGAAAGTTGCACGGGAACACCAATATTCAAGAAAGGTAGTAGGAGTAATCCACTAAATTACAGGCCCATATCATTAACGTCGATATGCAGTAGGATTCCGGAACATATATTGTGTTCGAACATTATAAATTACATCGAAGAAAACTGTCTATTGACACACAGTCAACATGGGTTTAGAAAACATCGTCCTTGTGAAACACAACTAGCTCTTTATTCGCACGAAGTGTCGAGTGCTATTGACAAGGGATTTCAGATCGATTCCGTATTTCTGGATTTCCGGAAGGCTTTTGACACTGTACCACACAAGCGACTTGTAGTGAAATCGCGTGCTTATGGAATATCGTCTCAGTTATGTGATTGGGTTTGTGATTTCCTGTCAGAGAAGTCACAGTTCGTAGTAATTGACGAAAGTCATCGAGTAAAATAAAAGTGATTTATGGCGTTCCCCAAAGTAGGTCCTTTGCTGTTCCTTATCTATATACAGGGTGTTTCAAAAATGACCGGTATATTTGAAACGGCAATAAAAACTAAACGAGCAGCGATAGAAATACACCGTTTGTTTGCAATATGCTTGGGACAACAGTACATTTTCAGGCGGACAAACTTTCGAAATTTCAGTAGTTACAATTTTCAACAACAGATGGCGCTACAAGTGATGTGAAAGATATAGAAGACAACGCAGTCTGTGGGTGCGCCATTCTGTACGTCGTCTTTCTGCTGTAAGCGTGTGCTGTTCACAACGTGCAAGTGTGCTGTGGACAACATGGTTTATTCCTTAGAACAGAGGATTTTTCTGGTGTTGGAATTCCACCGCCTAGAACACAGTGTTGTTGCAACAAGACGAAGTTTTCAACGGAGGTTTAATGTAACCAAAGGACCGAAAAGCGAAACAATAAAGGATCTGTTTGAAAAATTTCGACGGACTGGGAACGTGACGGATGAACGTGCTGGAAAGGTAGGGCGACCGCGTACAGCAACCACAGAGGGCAACGCGCAGCTACTGCAGCAGGTGATCCAACAGCGGCATTGGGGTTTCCATTCGCCGTGTTGCAGCTGCGGTCCAAATGACGCCAACGTCCACGTATCGTCTCATGCGCCAGAGTTTATACCTCTATCCATACAAAATTCAAACGAGGTAACCCTTCAGCGCCACTACCATTGCTGCACGAGAGACATTCGCTAACGATATAGTGCACAGGATTGATGACGGCGATATGCATGTGGGCAGCATTTGGTTTACTGACGAAGCTTATTTTTACCTGGACGGCTTCGTCAATAAACAGAACTGGCGCATATGGGGAACCGAAAAGCCCTATGTTGCAGTCCCATCGTCCCTGCATCCTCAAAAAGTACTGGTCTGGGCTGCCATTTCTTCCAAAGGAATCATTGGCCCATTTTTCAGATCCGAAACGATTACTGCATCACGCTATCTGGACATTCTTCGTGAATTTGTGGCGGTACAAACTGCCTTAGACGACACTGCGAACACCTCGTGGTTTATGCAAAATGGTGCCCGGCCACATCGCACGGCCAATGTCTTTAATTTCCTGAATGAATATTTCAATGATCGTGTGATTGCTTTGGGCTATCCGAAACATACAGGAGGCGGCGTGGATTGGCCTCCATATTCGCCAGACATGAACCCCTGTGACTTCTTTCTGTGGGGACACTTGAAAGACCAGGTGTACCGCCAGAATCCAGAAACAATTGAACAGCTGAAGCAGTATATCTCATCTGCATGTGAAGCCATTCCGCCAGACACGTTGTCAAAGGTTTCGGGTAATTTCATTCAGAGACTACGCCATATTATTGCTATGCATGGTGGATATTTGGAAAATATCGTACTATAGAGTTTCCCAGACCGCAGCGCCATCTGTTGTTGACAATTGTAACTACTGTAATTTCGAAAGTTTGTCTGCCTGAAAATGTACTGTTGTCCCAAGCATATTGCAACAAACGATGTATTTCTATCGCTGCTCGTTTAGTTTGTATTGCCGTTTCAAATATACCGGTCATTTTTTAAACACCCTGTATAAATGATTTGTGAGACAATCTGAGCAGCCGTCTAAGTTTGTTTGCAGATGACCTCGTCGTTTATCGACTAATAAAGTCATCAGAGGATCAAAACAAATTGCAAAACAACTTAGAAATGATATCTGAACGGTGCGAAAATTGGCAGTTGACCCTTAACAACGAAAAGTATCAGGTCATCCACATGAGTGCTGAAAGGAATTCGTTAAACTTCGGTTACACGATAAATCAGTGAAATCTAAAGGCCGTAAATTCAACTAAATACCTAGGAATTACAATTACGAACAACTTAAATCGGAAGGAACACATAGAAAATGTTGTGAGGAAGGCTAACCAAAGACTGCGTTTTATTGGCAGGACACTTAGAGAATGTAACAGATCTACTAAGGAGACTGCCTACGCTACACTTGTCCGTCCTCTTTTAGAATACTGCTGCACGGTGTGGGATCCTTACCAGATAGGATTGACAGAGTACATCGAAAAAGTACAAAGAAGGGCAGCACGTGTTGTATTATCGCGAAATATGGAAGAGAGTGTCACTGAAATGAAACAGGATTTGGGCTGCGACGGATCTTCTTACGAAATTCCAGTCACTAACTTTCTCCTCCGAAAGCGACAATATTTTGTTGACACCGACCTACATAGGAAGAAACGATCACCACAGTAAAATAAGGGAAATCAGAGCTCGTACGGAAAGATATGGGTGTTCGTTCTTTCCGCGCGATATACGAGATTGTAATAATAGAGAATTGTGTAGGTGTTTCGATGAACCCTCTGCCAGGCACTTCATTGTGGTTTGCAGAGTACCCATGTAGATGTAGATGTAAATATGTTGTACAACTGATATTGAGTTCAGCCGGCCGGTGTGGTCGAGCGGTTCTAGGCGCTTCAGTCTGGAACGCGCGACCGCTACGGTCGCAGGTTCGAATCCTGTCTCGGGCATGGATGTGTGTGATGTCCTTATGTTAGTTAGGTTTAAGTAGTTCTAAGTTCTAGGGGACTGATGACCTTAGATGTGAAGTCCTATAATGCTGAGAGCCATTTGAACCATTTTTTGATATTGAGTTCCTTATGTAACAAATCTTTTCACAGTTGTGCTTTCCTAGAGAAATTTGCCAAGCCTTTTGAAGACAAGGAGACAACATTGGTAAAAAATTACCAGCGCATCTCATAACTGCCAGTATTTTTTTTTAAAGATCGAGAAGAGTATGTACAATAGACTAGTACAGAAAAACATACTCAGTACCAAAGAGTTGGGATTCTAAGAAGAACTCTATTTACCATGATAGATATGCTAGAATCAATCAGTCAGAAAATACTGACATTGGGGATATTTTATGACTTACGAAAGGCTTTTGATTGGGTGAACAATGATACCCCGCACATGCAAAAGTTAAAGGTGTTATTACATAGCAGACACTACGAGTTTATGATGACTTGGTAATAAGTCAAAACTGGTTATGATACCACATATGTGACCAATGCTGAAATACACGAAGAATGGTCAGAAAGCAAGTGTACTGTGTGGTGTTTTGAGGATTGGCAGTACTAAATAGGAGAGGGGGGATTCCCTTACCAGAGCGAGCAGCGCAGGAACAGGGTAGCACGTAAACTAACGTTTGAGCGTCCAGTCGTGCGAACATCGTCAGCAAGAGCCACGTGGTGTGATCCGATTCGCGGAAGGAATAACACCAACCGATTTTTTTTTTTTTTTAGGATCAAAGCGATTTACAGCGAAAGTATTATGAACAGAACGAGTGTGTTTAAGTGTTGTAGGAAGTGCAGTGGATGCAGAACAAATGTTCATAGCAAACAGAGGAGTGGAAGACCTTCCATTCTGACTGATGAGTTGGTGTAAAAAATCGAGGAAACTGTTCCCGAAGACCGTCGATTGGCAGTGGATGAAATTTCTGCGATGTTACCACAACTCTCCAGATCACTGTTATACGAAACTCTCACAGAAACGCTGGGATGCCGGAAACTGCGCAAGATGGGTCCCAAAACAGAAGCATAAGATAAATTGGGACAGTAGCACCCATTCGAGTTGCTTGAGCGACTCGAATTGGAAGGTGAGAATTTTCCGAGGACTGTTGTGACTCGAGATGCAACATGGATCGCTGCCTGAGTCAAAAAGACAGTCGTCACAGTAGTGTCATACCAGTTCCTTATGTGCGAAAAAAATTCAAAACCACAATTTCGGGCAAAAAGAAGTCATGGCTACAGAGTTTTGGCACCGAAGAGGCATTATTCTGATTGAATTTGCGCCTCAGTGGGAGATCATAAATGTACAACGATATTCTGAGACCCTAAAAAAACTCAAAAGGAGCATTCAGAACAAAAGGAGGGGAATGCTAAGGAGAGGAATGTGCTTGTTGCACGACAACGCTCCGTCCTCACACTACCTTAGCCACCACATCGTTCTTGAACTCATTTGGTTGGGATGTTTTGAACCACACCCCATATTCCCCTGACTTGGCGCCTTCAGGTTATCATCTTTTCACTTCCATGAAATCATACGAGCGGTATTAAATTTCACCGACAAGCAGGTGCAGAAAGCGGTTTGAAGTGGGGAAAGGAGCTATCTGAAGAGATCTTGGAGAAGGGCATAAGAAATCATGTGCACTGAGCGGGATGGCGATTATGTAAAAATAAAAAAAGTCAACAAGTTTATCAGCAATATACCATAATTTTTTTCAAATGCATTTTTTCTAAAAAGAAATATATAAATGCCAGTACACTTACTTTCTCAACATGTCCCATATAATTAAAAATTTTACACGACAGTTACTGTGTTTATCTAAGGCAGTAAGCCTAGTCTGTGACTTCTATGAATATACTGTTCAGCCATATTAATGCGGCCACCTGTCAAAAGCCTGAATAATCACCTTTTGCGACACAGAGCACAGTGAAACACGCCGAAAGAGTATCAGTGAGGTTCTGGATGGTTTTGACAGGGATGTGGAGCCATATTGACTCCAGTGCAGTGGTCAGCTGCACTAACTGTCTCTGCTGAGGATCCACTGGGCAAACAATCAATCAAACTGGTCTCTCAGATTCTCTACTGGATTTAAATCTGGAGAGTTTGGTGGCCAGGGGAGCATCGTAAACTAATCCTGGAGCCCTTTGAACCACACACATACAACACATACACTGTAAGCAGTGTTACATGTTGCATTGCCCTGCTGGTAGATGGCACACTGAGGAAAAACAAACTGCATGTAGGGGTGGCACGGTCCCCAAGTGTAGATGCCTACTTCTGTTATCGTGTCTTCCAGAATCAGGAGATCACCAACAGAATGGCACAAAAACATTCCCCAGACTTTAACACTCTGGCAATTGCTACAGGGTGTTTGCTTTCAGACATTTCATGCTGTGCACACCAATAGCCATCTATCTGATGGAGCATAATATGAGATTCATCTGAAAGAGCCACCTGTGATCATTCAGTGGACGTCCAGTTTTGGTAATGGCATGCAAATTCCAGCCTTCATTGCTGATGAACAACAGTCAGCATGGGCGAATGAACCAGACATCTGCTGTGAAGCACACATGCAGCAACATTCACCAAATGGTCACTGAAAACACACTATTTGTATCCTCTTGATTTACCTGGGCAGTCAGTTACTCAACAGTTGCAAATGTATTCGGCTATACAAATCTCCACAGTTGTCATTCACATCTGCCATCTATGGCCTGTGGTGCTCTGCAGTTGCCTTGGCACTGGTTTTAGGATAATGACATTTTGCCATGTTTGGTATATGTCAACCAAGGCACCATGATCTTTATGATCTTAGCCATTTCAGAAATGCTTCCTTGGTCCAATAGTCAGTGATCATTAACTTTTGAATGACCGATAAATTGCTCCATTTCTGCATTATGGTAGCAACTGCACTGTTTTCAACTGCTGCCTCCCCCCCCCCCCCCCCCCCCAGTACACTTTATACACCCGGCACTGCTAGTGCAGCCACCTACCATAGGTGACTGGCTATTGCACACTGATGTCAAACATAGGCGGTAGTCACATTCATGTGACTGGACTGTATGCAAGCACTACTGAAATAAGACACAAATTGCAAAACACTCCTAAGAAATGGAAGTGTGAGAAACTAGGACTATACAACACAGACCACACTACATTCTTTTTGGAGCAACAGTAGTCTTTGTCCAAAAGAAAGAAAGTGAAAAAGTAGGTTAAACAGTTGAGGAAGGAACAAAATGAGCCCACCTAGATGTTGGGTCAAAAGATGCTAGATGAACAAGTAAGCTTTATGTCAGTCATGACTGCCTGAGTAACAAGGCTGGAGTGCCACAACAAAGAATGTAATACCTTTTTTAATTCTCCATTGTTGTATACATAAGTTTTGAGATCCTTTTTTATTCTCATTTTTCTCACCTTAAACCATGCTGACTGTAAGTCTCCCTCTCATCAGGTTGCAGTTGAATCACTGTCAGTTTTCACATAATTTGACATTATTTTATTTATGTCCCTGTCTTCTCTAGCAATCTACTAAAGGCAGTGCTTTAATTCCCACTGACTGTAAAGTATGTACATTGATTCATTTTCTGTGAGCAAAAAATAAAAAAAAACTGCTGACATCCATAATAAAATATGTGCAGTTTATAGAAAGAATGTTATAACTGACAGTGTTGTAAGATAACAGTGCTGTATGTTTTAGGCTGGATGATGTAATGAGCATGATCAGGCGAGGAATAAAAAATTATCTGTAGGCACCAACAAAACCTACACAAGAAATGTAGTTGAAACAACAGGTGTAAACTGACAATTCATTATTAAATAATTATCAGCCTGCTTCCTCGTGTTTCACAGATACGTCCATTTGCAGTGGTAATTAACAGCTTATGCTACTGCAAGTTTGGTGCTCATAAAATGCCTAAAATTTATTTCTGATGACCAAAACATCCAGAGAAGAGGATATGTTGTGATGTCTCTTTTTTGGCTTGCATGTGAAGATAATTTTGTTATTGATCACATCACTATAGGTAATGACATATGAGATCCATAAGCAAACATCAAGACAAAACTATAGCCTATGGAATAGTGTCACACCATTTTACCATGGAAACTTGTGAAATAAAACTAGACAGTTTTTCAAAAGATAATATGAACTGGACATAGAACTGCTAGTTCAGTTTATACAGAAACACACATAGGAATGAATTCAATAGTGAACAGAGAAAACAAATGGCATGGTGAGTTGAGTTTCAATGACTATTTCTGGCATGATGATAATCATTCATGCACTGCCTCAATCAATTTTGTAATTGATTTAGATAGATAAAAAAAATTAACTCACCAAGCATCAGCAGGACACATACATAAAAGATGATTGTAATTAGGCAAGCTTTCAGAGTCAGTGGCTCTGTCTAATGGCAGAAGGGTTGAAGGGCAAGGAAGAGGGATGCATGAATAGGACTAGAGAGGTCCAGGAAAAGGGGTAGATTTCCAGAAAGTCACCCAGAACTTTCCTGAAACCTACCTCTTTTCCTAGACCTCTCCAGTCCTTTTCCTTCACCCCTCTTCCTTCCCCTTCAGCCCGTCTGCCTGAAGAAGGAGCCACTGGTTCTGAAAACTTGGCTAATTACAGCCCTCTTTTATGTGTGTGTTCTGTTGCCACTTGGTGAGAAGATTTTTTCTATCCATCCAATTAAAAAAAATTTGACAGAGTTATTTTCCATCCCCATTGTCTTGCACAGAGCACACATCTTAATGTTTATTTAATTTAAGAAGTAAATACTTACTGCTAACCTACACAAGTTATTAATGAACAGTTTTTGTGGCTGCTGCTGAACAAAAATATTGCACACTTTTCTCTTAACATTTCTTTCAACACAAGTAACTTGATGCTACAGTATCCTACAGTTACTGATTTCTTCCACTGTGTTGATGAGTTGAAACAATGAAGTCCTTTAGTTACCAGGAGATCTAGGATATTGGCGTAATATGTGGACTGCTCAAATAGCTTTACTATGTGGAGATCTTTATTCTGGTGAAAAAATTTTACATTTTGCCTATTGACATAAAACTAAACTTCCATTAACAACTTGTTCTGTGAACTATCTACATTTTTAACTTCTGAGTTTACAAATCCTGGTTTTCAATGTTCATCATAAGAAATGCTTCAGTCATACAGTACATATTAATTGTTAATATTTAACATCAATGAGACTTTACACTTGCATTACTGTTGTGTAGATAGTAGTAGATGGATTGCTGCTAATAATGTGCTCATAAAAAGCAACAGCATTTTTTTAAATTATATATTTTCTCTCAGTTATTTAAGACAATAATTTGTAGTCTTCTCAGTGTACGTTAAGTGTAAAAAGTAGCCTTCATAAATAACTTCAGCAGTCTGTCTTTAATAATGGTTACCATATCCACTGTAGTGTACAAAAGCATTTCATCACAACTGCATCAATGTGGTGACATTTTTTCCTGACTTCACATCTGTTAAGAGGTTACCCTGAAAATTGGATCTATGGAATTAATGTGTGGCTGAATGAAAATATGGTATTAAAGTCAAAGGCAGCTATTAAGAAGAGATACAAATTTACAGAATTGATCATCAGCTAGTGTGTGTTTAGGAATTTTTCTGGTGTTTCACCAGCAATGGTGACTGGCAATGCCAAGGTTCACCCTAAATAGCTGATGGCAAACGAGCCGATTTATCTGCCTGTCCAAACTTGTGATACTGTACTTTTTATAATCCTGGTATCAAAATCAGGCAAACGGTCAAATACAGGTTTTTTGATATTTGAATTTAACATTTAAAATTTGTTGATGGACATATACTATAAACAGCTATCATTTAGAAAAAACTCAGTATACCTTAAAGTTTTTTTTGTTTTGTTTTGTTACTGGAATTGCTCTCTATCAAATTATAAAATTTTCTGATTTATGACTCTTCGGGTATACAGGAAAGGAAATGTATGTCAATAGAATATGGGTAGCACAGGGTTTTAGAAAAATGCTGCTAGATTCTAGTCTATGCATTTATTGTGTAGGTCCTATACAGCATTAGTTTGAAACACTGTGCCCTCTGCCCAACTGTAGGCAATTGAACAAGGGTGAGTCATTAACATTTCCTTCCAATCAAAATTTACAGAAAAAATTTTCTTACATCAAATAAAACTCTGTGGGCATTAGTTTGGCTAATAACTGATACCAGACAACTACATGCAATCAGTGTAGAAAGGAAATTAAAGATTTGTAGTTCTAAATCATAATTTACAGGCTTAGGTCTTTACTTTTAATAACAGTGCATTCCATCTATGAAACATGGGCCATGCAGAGATGGGGGCCTCTTCTTCCTCAATGATATAGATAAGACATGTGCAACCACAGCTGATGGGTATCTGTGGAGAGGCCAGACTAACCTATAGTTGCTGAAGAGGAGAATCAGCCTTTTCAGTAGTTACAGATGAATGATTGATCTAGGTTGCAACATTTGCCTACATGGCCATGCTGTACTGGTGTTGCGAATCTCTGAAAGCAAAGGAAACTGTAGCTGTTATTCCCCTCCCCCCCCCTCCCCCTCCACCACAATGACAAGCACATCTACTGTATGTAATGGTAATGCTTAGGTAAAATATTGCAGATGTAAGGTAGTTCCCCATTTGAGTGTAAGGTAATTAGGTCTCCAAATTATGTGTGGAAGGTAAGTGCCCATTTATGATTTAGAACTTTCATGTAGTTGTCAGGAATAGTCCAGGGACTACTCAGGAAAACATCATCATCTCAAGCACTTGCTCTTCCTCTAGTAAAAGTACACAGATTCACAATACTTCACTGACACAGACCAAATCTCACCACAGCCACAGGTGTGTGCATTTATGTGTCTGTGTGGTGGTGTGTATGAATGTGTGTAGAAGAAGAGCAAGTAGAGTGTTTCTATATGACACACACCAGTCAGCTGTAGTCAAGTGCCTGCCTTTCCTTCATTTTACATGTTATTCCATCTAGGAATTTCCATTTTCGTTCTGTTATTGAGTTATCAAAACAAAATCAGATAGGGGTAATACAGGAGTGGGCCTGGTAATGAAAAAGAAAATAGGAATGCATGTAAACTACTCAGAACAACATAATTAACACATTACCATAGCCAACACAGATACAAAGCAAACACCCAACACAGTAGTACAAGTTTCTATGCTAATTAGTTTTACAGATGATGAAGATACTGAAAGAATGTTTAATGAGATAAGGAAAGTTATTCATGTAGTTAAAGGAGATGGAAGATTATTGTAATGAATGTCTGTAATTCAGCAGAATGAAAAGGAAGAGAGGGAAAAATATTAGGAGAATCTGGACAGTGTAAAAGGAATGAAAGAGAAAGCTGCCTGGTAGAATTTTGCACAGAGCATAATTTAATCATCATTTATACTTGGTCTGCAAATTGTGAAAGAACGCTGTATATACGGAAGAGACGTGGAAACACTGGAAGGTGTCAGATTGAATACATAATGGTAAGACGAAATTTTGAAACCAATTTTTAAACTGTAAAACATTTCCAGGGATAGGTGTGGACTCTGATCATAATTTATTCATTATGAACTGCAGAGTAAAATAGAGGAGATTGTGAAAAGGTGGGAAATGAAGGAGATGGGACATGGGTGAACTGAAGGAACCAGAGACTGGTGAGAGTTTCAGAGGGAGCATTAGGCAATGCAGGAGTGAAACAAAGGAAAGGAATATTGAATGAAATGAATGGGTAGCTTTGAGAGGTCAGACAGGAAAGGTAGCAGAGGATTGCATAGGCATACAGACAAGGCCTAGTAGAAATTACTGAACGACTCAGGAGATATTGAATATAATTGATGAAAAGAGGAAATATAAAAATGCAGCAGATGAAGCAGCCAAAGTGAAGCACAAACACCTAAAAATGAAATTGACAAAAAGTGCAAAATGGCTAAGCAGAAATGGCTGAAGACAAATTCAAGGCTGCAGAAGAATGCATAACTAGGGGAAATTTAAATGTTACCCAATGGAAAATTAAAGATATCTTTGAAGAAAAGAGAAGCAACTGTATGAATATCACGAGCTCAGATGACAAGCCAGTACAAAGTACAGAAGGCAAAGCTGAAAGTTGGAAGGAATGTATAGAGGTCTATATTAAGGTAAAAATTTTAAAAACAATATTATAGAAACAGGTGATAGATGAACATGAGATGAGAAATAAGATACTGTAAAGAGGATTCGACAGAGCACTGAAAGACTTAAAAGTAGAAACCAGGTCCCTGGAGTAGATGATATTCTCTCAGAATTATTGAGATACTTTAGAGAGCCTGCACTCATGGATAATTCCATCTGGTGTGCGACATATATGAGACAGGTGTCAGGAAGAATGTAACAGTTCCAATCCCAAAGGAGGCAGGTGCTGACAAGTGGGAATACTGCTGAACCATCAGTTTATGTCATTGTTGCAAAACATTTTGACACAAATTATTTACAAAAATATTGATGGAGCCCAACTTGGGAAAGATCAGTTTGGGTTCTGTAGGAAAATAAGAATACGCAAGGCAATACTAACTGTAATACTTAACTTAGAAGATATGTTGGGGGAAGGGGGTGGGAAGCAAACCTATGTTTATATCCTCTGTACACACAGAGAAAGCTTTTGACAATGTGGACTGGATACATTTTTTGAAGAAAAATACACGGAGCGAATCATTATTTATAACTTGTACAAAAATCAGACTGCATTTATAACAGTCAAAGGACTTGAAACAGAAGCGATAGTTGAGAAAAATGTGAGACAGGATTGTAGCCTATACCTGATATTATTCAATCAGAACATTAGGAACATTGGAAGGAAACCAAACAGTAATTTGGAAAGGGAACTGAAGTTCATGAAGAAGGAATAAAAGCTTTGCGGTATGACGATGACAAAGTATTTTTGTCAGAGATAGCTAAGGACATGGGAGAGCAGTTGAACAGAGTGGATAGTGTCTTGAAAAGAGATTATAAGATGAGCATCAACAAAAGTAAAAAAAAAATGTAATGGAATGTAACTGTAATAAACCAGGTGATGTTAAGTAAGTACATTAGGAAATGAGACACCAAAAATAGAAGATGAGTTTTATTATTTGAGAAGCAAAATGACTGATGATGGCTGAAGTAGAGAACATATAAAATGCAGACTGGCAGTATTAAGAAAAGCATTTCTGAAAAAAAAGATTTTGTTACTGTTTAATATAAATTTAAGTGTTGAGACGTCTTTTCTGAGGGTGTTTGCAGTGTAGCCTTGTGCAGAAGTAAAACATGAATGGTAGGTAGTTCAGACAAGAAGACAGAAGCTTTTGACGTGTGTTTCTATAGAAGAAGATTATATGAGTGGATTGACTAATGAAAAGAAATTTGTGGCACAGCTCAACTAAAAGAAGAGAACGTTTGATAGGACACACCATGAGGCATCAACGGATGAAAGGTAAGATGTGCATGTGTGTAGAGGGGAAGAGGTAGAAACTGTAGTAGGAGACAAAAGTATGAATACAGGAAGCAAATTCAAAAGGATGTAGATTAGGATAGTTATGCAGAGATTAAGAGGCTTGTACAGGATAGACTAGCATGGAGAGCTGTATCAAACTACTCTTCACAATGGAAGACCATCACGACCACAACTGCAACCACAACAACAACATCAGTGCATTTGTTTGGTATGTCTCAAAATATTTTGCATAGGTGCAAGACCTGTGCAGTAACAGAGTGACCAACTTTGACAAAACTAAACAGCCAAGAACCATGCACTCTCCACAGTGGGTTATTTATGTTTTTAACAACTGACTAAATTCATTGTGTTATTAAAAGAACAAGTTCAATTAATTTTAATCTACAGTACCAATTTTGCAGTTTCTGTCAGATGCTAAATACCCAGTGTATTAGTTCATGATTGGTAACGTTATGACCTTTTGTTAAAATTATATTATTTCTCATTAATAAATGAATTATACATTAAATCTGCTTTATATTCCTGGTTTAGACAATTATTTATTATGACATTATTATGTACAAATGTACTTCTCTGAATACAAGTATCTTTGTCAGTCTAATTTCGAGACAGTGATTGCGATCTAGCCTAATTTTCATTGGTATCCTGAGATGATTCAATCTGTCATCAAAAACATTTGTCATTGGTATCAGTAAAATGAAGAGACAGGATATCTGTGCAAAGATAAGAGTCCAGGTTGACATTAAACTTCCGAGGAAAGAGTGAAGAGCTTTAAGCAGGCTTTTGGGCAGAGCCCATGAAAGTACACTCCTCATGCAAGCAGAGAAGTTGCAGTTCTCCATACAAATGTATGTAGAGTGTTAAGGTGATGTTTGGTGTGCTAACTAAAATTAGTGCATGCTCTTCAAATTTTGGTGCTAAAGGAAAGCACAATGATGTCAGCAACATTCTCTTAGAGGACATAGAAGGCAACAGATTTTTACCATGATTAATTTTCGGTAAATTTAACTGACATAAAGTGTACTTATCAGGAAATCATTGAGTATGAAAGAGATTCACATAAAGAGAATGTGTTTTGTGCCATTTGTTACAAAAAAGTGTATGGCCCATTCTCTTTTGAGGACAACTCAGTAACTCGAATGAACTACTAGCGTTTTCTTCTATAATGGCAAAAGCACACTAATAGTTTCACTCTTCAACAAGATGGAACCTCACAACAGTAACACACCAATATATGACAATTTATCAATGACACACTCCCTGTGTGCACATGTTTTGATTTTTTTTCATGAAACACCCCTTAAACATAGCTAAAATAAAACCTTACAAATACAGTATTAAAAGTTGTGGTAAATTGTAAATAACTTAGGGGTAAAGTACAGTAGCCGCACTGATTTGTTGACAGACCCATAAATAAGAGTGAAAACCTTGTTAGTGTTTGGACATATCTGTTTTTGAGCTAGAGCAGGCCCCCTAACCCCCCCCCCCCCCCCCATACCCCACTCGAGAATTTCACTAACTTTACACATACAGATACATAGAACACTGGCTGAATACACAATAACAGAACTGCAGTTCTGCAGGTAGTAGAGCGGGGTGATGGGTTGCGTTTGGTGGGGTGGGTGAGGGAAGAAAGGAGGTGGACGCAGGAGGGATTGGGGAGTTCATGCTGTGTACAATGTTAGTGACCTGGAGGAGTGGACAGGGAGGGAATAACAGAATAGAGGAATGGTTGGGGGGCAAGAGTAATTGGGGATTGAGGACAGGAAGACGTTAGAAACAAAGAATGAGTTGCAATGGTAACACCCAACTGTATAGCTCAGAAACAGATGCAGGTGGCCCGCATTGTGAAGCACCCATTGAAATTGAGCATGTTGCACTCAGTGTGTGTGGCATTCCTATCCAGTGCACCTGCTGCTCCTCCCTGACACATACTTACCCCATACACATGCTGCCTCCCTTCAAACAGTCAGTCAGCCTTCCCAAATCCAGTCTCCTGCTTCCCACCCCTCTTCAACCCTCACCCCAGTCCACCTGCAGAACTGTAGTCCTGGCACTGTATATTCAGCTAGCACAGTGTTCTCTAGCTTTAAAAAGTACAATATTTGTCCAAAAGCTAGTTAAGTTTTAAGTCTTGTTTATGTGCCTGCCTATACTATTTGGTGAATAGTGCACTTACTTTCATATTATTCAGATGAAACTTTGTGTAATAAAATGTTGTTCTTAATTTTTAAGGTCCTGAAGCACCCAGCATATCAAAAAGCAAACTCTGTTTCAATATACCTAAGTTTTGATAAGGAAGTGCAAACAGGAACTTTAGTTGAAGACATACTCAAGAATGGAAAGACATGTTACATACCCAGGTAAGTGCAAATGAGTTTGTTTCTAAAAAAGAATTATTTGCTTAGAAACAAGAATTTAAAAGTAATTCCTTAAAAGATTTCAGAAAGGCATTCCTGAAATGGAGATGATTATACTTCGCTCACTGCAAGACTACAACAGTCTACCAGTAAATAAATGGAACATAAAACAACCCTCACCTGATGACCAAAGAGAGAGTGTTTTTGATAATGGTATGTTTTAGTGCAGTTACCTGTAATTTGTCATATACAATTATGTATACTGTGAGGAATCAAATTCCATTGCATAATGGTTAATTCAAACATAAGTAGTGCTTTCTCCTTTGTTTAGTTTGTGTATTTGTAAAATATGATGCTACATATGTATAATGACATATTTTGAAATAGCTAAAAAAGCATGAGAACAGTACTAGATGACAACATTATTTTAGTTGTCAATCTCCAGTGACAGTGTGAGTGGGGTAGCACAGTGGTTAGCACACTGGACGTGAATTCGGGAGAATGATGGTTCAAGCCTGCATCTGGCCACCCTGATTTAGGTCTTCCATGATTTCTATAAATCACTTAAGGCAAATGCCAGGATGGCTCCTTCAAATGGGCATGGATGCTTTCCTTCTCCATCCCTCCCTAATCCAGGCTTGTGCTCTGTCTCTAATAACCTCCTCCTCCTCCTCCTCCTCCTCCAGTGCCAGTATAAACTGGATTGTGGCACAGAGCGATCAGAACACTTTTTCTGTCCTAACTGGCCAAGTTTCCCCACTTCAAATTTTGTAGAGTAGTAAAAAGTTTACAGTCTGCATTTGCCTCCTGGCCTTTGTTTTGGATCAAGGCAGTCCATTTATAGACCAAAACCCTCTTCCCATCACAGGTAAACAGAGAACTCACTCCCATAATACAGCTTCTGTCTTTGATGCATACTGTTCTTTCAGCTAAATGAAGGCAGGTTCTCCCACTCCGTTGATCTGGAAACCACCTTGGCTTGGCAATAACTCACATTTTAATGGTTCACTTTTCCAAGCTGTTCTAGAAATTAGGATTAGTTTTCTTTAGAAAATTTGTGTTTAGTTCCATGGTCCTACGTAAGATAATGTTTTGTGATGAATGATTTTTTGAATAATTCAGCAGAATATACCTACCATTTGTTGCCTTTATATGGTGTTTATTTGAATCTGGTATATTCAACACTTCATATTTAAATAGAGAGCACTTAATAGCCAAAAACATCCCCAATACTGCATGGGTACCTGCAATGTTAATAAGGGAAACACAAAGATTTACATATTTTGTCAATTGTTTTGAAGAAAAGAGCAGTAAAATCCTTCCTACAAAAATCAAATTAATTCTAGATGAGGAGGGAGACTTTTCTCCCTTATACACAGGTACTTCAGTTTGCCCAGCCACAAAATTCTCCAAGTCTGTGCTTGCCCCATGTTTGAAGATGCAGCTTGAATGAATTACTCCAAAACCTTAATGGACTGAATTTCAGTGCTACTGTCATTTAGATAGAGTTTTCCCATTCATGTGAATGTCTTTAGACACATTAGAACTGATTAGTTAAAGGTTTCTTGACTCCACAATATTTAACATGCTCAGGCACATTAACATCCATCAGAATATTATTAACAAACAGAAGTTGTGGCCGTGCACAGTGTGTTCTCTAGAATTGTTGCTGTTTATAACACACTGTGAGGGAGTGGCCTTGGAATCATTCACTCACAAGCTAACCTGTCTCTATTGATATGATAAGTGGATAACAGTTTTGTAATTAGCACAACAGACTAGATGAACTCAACAAGTTCCTTCAACATCTCTGCTCATGCCATTCTACTATCATCTATAAAATAACAGTAGGAAAGAATGGACAGATGATTCAGTAAGAGGCATCAGGTGGGTCACACAAACACAGCAACTACCAAAATCCAACACATACTAACTTGTAGAGCCACACAATTTATTTTCACCATTCTGTACAGCAGAATGTTGAGGTGAAGACCCATTCACAGAACACACATCCTGCCATATTAAGATAGTCTCTGAGTTCCAATATCTAAGGAGTTATTTCATTATCATGTTGAACTTGTCTGACTAACTGCACCCAGTAAGTAAGAGAAAAGCCAAAGACTTAAGTGTACCTATATTACATAGGATAGTTCCCACAAAAAGACAACAAAATCCTCAAAAGTTGCAGTGGCAAATGTGTGGCATGGTCACTGATCAAAAGAAACAATCTACTTGGCTATGTTAAAGATGACTTACACTTACAAAACGCTAGGAATCTATAGAGTCCATTTAAATGTAACTGAATAAAGTAATTCTTCCTGCTGCTGCTTGGTGAGTCGATTTTTTTATCTATCCAATTACATGACCATTAAATGTAATCTGTCATATGCTGGACAAAAACATAAAACAGTGGAGACTCATTCTGTGGAACATCCACACCACATTATGCTAATACAATAAGTAAGTCCAGCTGGGCCACAGTCCGGAGTGCAAGCAAATGTGGTGAGACTCTCAGGCATTAAGATATAGTCAGCAAGGAAGTAGTAAAATTAAGCTGTATGAAAACCTAATCAAAAGGGACATGGAATCCTGATCCAAATTCATTGAAAGAGCAACAACATAGATGTTGTCATCTCAAAAAAAATCTGTCAATGCTTCAGCGGCTCTACATGCTGTACACAGAATACAAATTATTTGTGACTCTGCAAAGGATGGGTATGGATCTCATACAGATCACATATTTCAATGCAGTGGTACAGGGCTGGAAAAACAGTCTTATAAAGAAGTGTCTGGACTGTGTGGACCTCACACACAATGACAGTGACTCATGACCAGCCAAGGGCAGCAGTTTGCAGATAAAACATGACCACTGTTATCGATAGGTGTAGAGATCATATGCAAAGAGAGGAACCGCTCCCTAAAAAGTCGAAGCTGGACTGCTGTAATTTCTACAGCCTCATCCAAAATGTTCTTCTGCAGTTATTGAAGACTATGAGGCTTGTTGTGATACACCTTAGGCTTTCACTATACTTGGGTCAAAATAACAAAGTAACTGACAGTTAGTTGTTTATAGGATGATTGTTGTGACTTGTTCTTATATGCTTCATTTGTCTGTCCAGTATGTTTGTTTTTCAGAATGTGTGAAGATAACTATGAAGTTGCGTAAGAAAGTGTTAAGATTATTTTTACTCTACAAAGCAAACTCAACACTTTACTTTAATGGGGAACATAGGAATGTAGTCAGTATGGAGCCTCACAGCTGATGTTATGGGAGCCATATTGCCCTTGCATGAAACAGTAAACCAACATTTCACCCTTCCATGTCCAACTGCTGATCACATTATTCTGATCCAGATATAGGTCCTGGAATAGGCGTACAGGGAGAGATGGGGAGGGGGCTAAGGGGAGGAGTAACTTTTTTTGTGTCTAGGAAACACAATCAATTCTGATGCACATTGTGAGACTGCAACCAAATTGTGTAAAACAATCAAAAACAAAAGGTGTGGCATGCTCAGAAACTGACATTTGTGTCTGCACACCAAATAGCACATTTTTATGAGAATAGAATTCAGATGTATGTTGTTTCTTATGGTGTATTCATATTGGTGGATATTATGTTGGAAAAGTAGGTTCAACTATTGGGTTCCAGGTATATATAAAGTCCTTAATTAAAAAGCATACCTTATACAACAGCTTTTACACAATACCAGTAAAGTGAACACATTTATCTGTCAGATATACAATAACAGGGAGAATCCATAAGCATGATCATCAAAGATCTTACTGTGCAAGAACAGTCAAATTGTCAAAAGTTGTGGACCGTTTCACAATAAGTATCCAGTTTTTATATTCTTCAACAACCCTTTATTGGGCCAGTATGATAGTGACAAGTGACAGGAGCACAGGATAAAACACTGAGGTTAGTGTAACACAAATGGTAATGATAAAGGAGCAAGAATATCATTTCCCTCCAACTCTACAGAAGCTGAATAATAGACAATCATGACATGGAGATGTACTGATCAAAAATATTGAGTAAGTGGGCACATGAATGCATCTGCAAACCACAGACTGATTTTGTTAGCCAAAAATATCTGAACCCATATACAACATCAACTCTTTACTCAAAACATGTGTTATAAAGTTCCAATTAAGATATTAAATAGTGAAAACAAATTCATTCCTATACTCTCAGAAACACATAAACAGATATAATACAAGGCTATTGACATGTGACATTACCATTGTTTTACATTTTGGTCATTTGATATTGTTAAAACAGTGGTAGCTCAGAAACTGGTGGAGTAATCTGTTTACCACGAGTGCTTAAAGAAATGGTTCTGTTAGTAAAATGGATATTTCATGTAAGGAAGATCTTTGTTGGAAGATTTTTTACAGTTTTTGTCATACCAATATCTCAAGAAATCTTCATTCAACTTAGAGTCATCAGTTATCTTCAAGCAAGATTTACAATCGATACGCAACAAATTTTATGGAGGCCAACCAAACCTAGTTGATGTTCGCAACATGACTGATGAGGATCAGTGTGTGACATATTCTCAGATACAGACATCCTTAGGCATATCACAGAAGTCCTTGAAGATACCAAGAATATGCTGAGAAAATTCCTCTACTCTTCAACATGACACTGCCAGTTGGCACACAGCACATAAACTAATTGATTAATTTGATGTTTTTCTCCACCAAATAATGTCTCATTGCCTGTATTCACCTGACTTATTCTTTACTCCTTTTTGTTCTTATACATCAAACAAAAACTGTGGACACAAGTTTCATCACCTCAAGCATGAATGTTTCCAACATCAGAATGAAATAAATGTTGAGCATAATTTGTTCAAACACATCCAAAAATATATAAATTTTGAAGGTGTTTATTTTAAGAAACGGGAAAATGAAATCTAGCGTAAATATATTTTTATTTCATTGATTTTGTGAGAATTTAAAAAACAGTCCTCGTGAATAAAACAAAGTGAGAGTGTAAGAGGTAGGTGATTCTTAATTGGTATCCACATTGTCAGAGTTCAGCCATCCTTGTACATTGGCAACATCCAGTTGGATAAATTTGTTCTGTCATATTGCTAGCATTAAAGTGCCCAAGTTTTTTCTGTCATACTGGAAAGTTTACAAGTGTAAAGTTGTTTACTCCAATAGATAAGCTCAGTATAGATATATCATACTGAAATAATTCTTGATTTCTACTACATTTTCCTTATTCAGTCACTGAAATTAACAAAATATGATTACAGGTACTTTGGACTTAGTTCTGGCTCCTGGGCAGGCGTTCACCAAAGATGGAGTCAGATTAGGAAGAGGAAAAGGCTATTATGATAAGTTTTTAGCCAAGTGTTTCAAGAAACTGGAGAAACGCCCTACAATATTAGGACTAGCATTTAAAGAACAAATTGTACCTGAAATTCCACAGACTGAGACTGATGTTGCTCTTGATGAAGTTCTCTTTGAAGACAAATGATATTTTCCGTCTCAACAGTACTTTTATACTCTTATAAGGAAGATGTAGAATAATGTGATGCAACTAATGTTTCCATACTGCAATAAACACACGTTTTATTATTTTTCCAAAGAAAATATTCTCTCTTTACATTATTACTGGATACAGATGTGAAAAGCCCACTATAATGGTTGCTTACTTATAATATGTGTCAATTTAAGCAAGGATTTTTCTCCCAGTAAGTGGCAAAACTGGTCAATTTATAATGTATTTAGAAATACATGAGTAATCAGGTGGTAAATATTCATACCAATGCACAAGGAGAAAAAATTATTGCATGGTAGTTTCAGTGGTATATATATATTTACAAGTGTTATTTAAAGGGTTAAAGTGAAGGACAACAATGATCTTACCATTCTTTCTTACTTCTTATAATTTTGAAACTTTAAATAGCTACTGCAGCCTGCTTTCGACACACATCATCACCAGAAATTATATATACAAACAAGTGAGTCAATACCCTTTACAGATGGAAAATACATATTTATCAAAATCCCAAGACAGCTGTCTCCATAGATCTCTTTTTCCATTAAGGAAAAATACTCTGTTTCAATCAATAAGCTGCATCTGCTTGCCACTAATAAAATTTTTATGTTGGTCAACTTTTTTTAAATGAGAGACATGCCTCGATAACTGACCCAGAAAGAGCATTGCTCTTCAAAGACATGGAAACTATGTTTGATTCCTGTTCTGGCACACAGTTTTAATCTACCAAGAAATTTCAAGTCAGTACACAATAATAATACTCCAATGTTATGGTTATTACAAAATTGAGATTTGTTTGGAAACTTGTTGAAGACCTTCTTTTTAACTTTCATCACAGGATCCCCAGTTGACATTCTCTTAATGATTTTTCTGACACTTTAACTATAGAAACAAACATCAGTTAAAGATCTTGAGATAAACATCAACTGGCAATAACATGAACTACATTTTCCATCAGTGCTTTGTAAAACGTGATAACATTAGATAAGGAAACACTTCCTAATATTTTGAAAAATTATATTTATTTGGTAATAAACTTGCTTTTGGTGACAACGTGAAGCTGATCTAAGAAGCCAAAATCCAGTTCATGAGTGCAATTTTTCAGAATATTAGGAAGTGGAATGGAGTCATCCAAAATCACACCAGTAATACAGGGTGTGTCAAAAATTACCACCCAATTTTAAAAAATCATAATTATTATGTTGTTTGAGATATGGGCGTGAACACTGTACTGTTGGAAAGAGCAAACTCTCAAGTTTTCCATGGTTCCACATGAAGTTGTATAACATGAGAGGGACTCTCCAAAATTTACTGTGTTTTGTGCAGCTTCACAGGATAAGGGTGTATGGTCCATTTTTCTTTGCTGAGCACACTGTTACAGGAAGCACATATCTTGATATGGTTGAGAACTTTCTCTTCCCACAGTTGGAGACTGCTTCAAACAACTCCATCTACCAACAGGATGGGGCTCTGCCTCACTGGCATCTGGAAGTGCGGGAATTTTTAAATCAAAGGATAACTGGTCAATGGACCGGTTGCACTGGACCAAATGATTCAGCCTTACATTACTGGACTCCAAGGTTACCAGACCTGGCTGTATGTGATTATATCTTGTGGGGGTTTATAAAAGACTGTTTATGTGCCTCCATTACCAACAACAGCAAATGAACTGAGACATCGGATAACAGCACTGTTGAAGCTGTAACTCAAGACACTCGCTGCAGTGTGGGAACAACTTGAATATTGCACTGACATATGCTGTGCCTCCCAAGGTGGGCATATTAAACACCTATGAAAAGGCATGAAAAAAACTTTTTTGAGTTTCCCATTCATCAAAAAAACAAAATTCATTGTATATGTTTATTAGTTTCAGAAATACAGACATGCCAAATCGGCATACCGGGTGTATCAAAAAGAATCATCCAATTTGGATGATTCTTTTTGATACATGCAGTACATTAGATTGACAGGTAGTGACATAATGTTACAAATAGAAATGCGTCAAATACTTCTGATTTGCAATTTTTTTTAAACTGAGTTAATATTTGTGTGTCAGAAAAATCATGTCTGGTTTTTTGTGAACAATATTTAGTTTTCTTTACATGTATTATTTAATGTACGATATTTTACCTGCATGCAAATGTGGCACCATTCTGTAAAAACGTTAACAAGATGAACTCACTTGATGTTCAAGTAAAATAATATAATTTACCATCAAATTCTGGAACTCTGTCATGAACAACAATTCAGTGCAAGCATCAGATGTCATGACAGATATCTGACCATTTGTTGAACATTATAGGAGGTAAAAAGACAACTGTCTCACTTTTAATACCAGCTAAGTGAGTTCGGTCAATAAGAATACCTATTATGCAAAATATAATGGGTGATTTTTCTTGATGGGGGCAAACTGCACAAAACAGCCCCTTAGAAGATAAGAAGCAAGAAAGGATACATGTACATGGAAATGAAGTCCCATACTGCTTGACAGAGTGTAGGGGAACGATGCGGGAGACTCGCACCACTGTACTAGGCAAGGTCCTAATGGAGGTGGTTTGCCATTGCCTTCCTCCAACCCTAATGGGGATGAATGATGATGATGAAGATGACACAACACCCAATTACCTCGGGGCAGATGAAAATCCCTGACCCCGCCAGGAATCAAACCCAGGACCCCGTGCTTGGGAAGCGAGAACACTACCACGAGCTGTGGACTTACATGGACATACAGCCAAAAATTAATTCTTCATGCCTGTTCAGTGCAAAACAGTGCACACCATACTGTGATGAGACCACCATTACACAAACTGTTCAATGTGATATCCATAGGCCTATTAAGCACGTGTGAACACAATTCCGCAGTGACTGGTCCAGGATTGTTCTGCGTACACAACTTCTTCCAGGTACCCCCACAGGAAGAGATCTAAAAGGCTGAGAACCAGTGATAGGGCAGGCCATGCAACTAGACTAGCTCACCCATTCCATCAGCGACACTAGATGTTGCCAAGATGTCTCTGCATGGAAATGTGGAAGTGAGTTGGGGCACTATCACGTAGTAGCCATATTGCCTTTTGTACCATCAAAGGCAAGTCTTCTAGCAGCGGAGGCAGTGTCACTGGTAGGTAGTGCAAGTACGCCTCATCTGTGAGGCATTGTGGAAGAATGATTGGTCCTACGAGACAGTCACCAACAATCCCCACCCACACATTCAGAGTGAACGGGTTCTAATGGTTCACTGTCACTATACCACTGGGTTTTCCATAGCCCACAGGTGATGTGTAGGTTGCCAACACTGCCTCTCATAAAGTCGCCTCATTTGTGAATAGTGTGGATGACAGTCTGTGTAGTGAACTGACAACAAAACAGTCACTGTGAAGGCAAGTCCACAGATAAGAAAGCATGCACACATTTAAGTGATATAGATAGTGGCAACTGTCATGCAGAATGTTCTATATGGCTGGCCATCTTACCCCAAGCTGGTGGGCCATCAGCCTTGTGCTCATACTTGTGCCATATTCTATAATGTTCAATGCCTATTCCTACAAAGCTTGCGTACGTCCAGGCACTTCCTCTGATGGTTACCCATTCTCATAAAGGAGCCTGCCTCACACAAACAATTGCTGCAAACAGTTTATGATATGGTTGCTGTTAGCAGGGATACTTCAGTCTTGCTGCCATTTACATGTCCATATGTAAAGACCTGATTGACCTGTTCCTGACTAGTGTACTGGGCCACCTGTACAGTACACTACAGTACTACATGACACATGTTCCCACCAACTATTTGGATGAAATGTGTCAGGTCAAGCAAGTGGATCTCTCTAAGTTGTTGGTGTTGAGTAGGATACTATTGTGGCCAAATGAAGATTCAGATATCTTAACTTCATGAGGAGTATACAGAAGATGCTTCAGTTCTGGTAAGCTGCTAAGTTTAGTTAGAAGTTAAAAAAATAGCAGTTTAATTAGAAGTTAAAAATAGTCCCTACTATTATATCTCAGACATCTTTGTCACCCAAGACCTGAAACAGCCAGTTGAATGTTATAGCTCCTATGTGAACACACAACCCAACACCACCACAAGCAAGTACAATATCGAACTGTCTCCCACGGAACACCTAGAAGGGCTGAAGTCTTAGAGTGGTTCCATGGTCTCTTGCAGTACATGAATGAATGGAAGGGGAAAGAGGTGGACATTTTCTTATGGCTAATAGACACTTCCAGCACATCATGGAACTGACAGTCTATAGTACTTGGACCTTAAAAGAAAATGGTGTGAAGCATCAGGGATCAAGGTGACCCTTCTGGCCATACTAATTTAGTACAACTGTATGCCACCAGAAAATCTCAATATAATTGTTCCAATGAATCAATCTACCTTTGAGATACTTATAAATCCAAGATATGACAAATGGTGGGATGTTAGTTTAGAACTATATATATGCAAAATTAATGAACTTGACTTAAAAGGTATTGAAGAACTGTTAACATCAGCTGGTGAAAGTAATGCTTTTTATAGTAGTTTAACCCTTTAACTGTTCTGGATGTGTTAATGCGCGCGCCTTTGTACCTGTCCCTGTGTGCTCTGAACGTGTTTACACGCGCCACCAATCCTTCTACCTGGTACTCTGAACGTGTCTACGTGTAGGTAGAAGGACTGGTGGCACGCGTAAACACGTTCAGAGCAGTTAAAGGGTTAAATGAAATTTGGAACTATTACTATACTCTTTTTGATAGCTTAACATAGTTGAATAAAATTCTTCTTTTTCAGTTTAAAGATAACACTGATGTTTCTTAATAATTTAGTTCTGTGGTTCAATAAAAATGCTTGGAATAAATGGATGTCAAAAGTGGAGTTTCTGATAACAGATTCAACAGAAAGTTAGATACTTTAATTATCATTGGACTAACAATATGGACATATTAACCAGTACAATAATAAACAAATCAGTTTGTGCTCTGAGATGCTGTAAACAGAAGGATTATACTCGATAATGAAATTGCAGTGGAAGATGGTTCTATAGAGGATTTTAAAGGTGTTGCTTCTTCAGTCTCTTACTTAATACTGATGTGGTAATAGGCGATTTTGGAATTATAAATAAAAAAACGCATTTATTAAAACCTTGTTTTATTTATCAGTCCCAATCCATATTTACAATAAATGTTATAAAAATTAGTTATTTGTTTTTGGAATGGTATATTATATATATCATACTGGTTACTGAACATAGTTGAATGACTGCCTCTGACTGGACCAAGTACTGTTTCTGAGCTATTCACACTACTAATATGCTCTTGGCTAGTGTTCCTTGTCAGTCACAGTACACAGTACATTCTGCAGTTGTTTCAACAACATCATAGTATCTGTAAATGAAGTTTCATTTGGAGCAGTTAATGTGGATAAGGAGTACGTAGGATTTATGCCAACATATACACTCGACTGCAAAGATGGGTCACTGTTATTTCTATTTCCTAGATTTTATATGTCAGCTTTCCCTGTGAGATCAGTGTAACTTCCAACACTTGTAACGTTTCAGTTGCTAAGGCAGATTCTGTAGCAGTTAATACAGACGCTAGGTTTATACCAAAATTTAACTTACCCACATGTGGATTAATATAAGGTCCTTGTTTATTCAAGTATGTAATATGTATATGACTTTCTAATACAGCTGGAAAAATAACATTAAGCAATGGGTATGGATTACATACTAAATCAGGTTATGGAGAGTACTCAGAATGAATAATAGAACTATATGTCATTACATCAGTGTCAATTTCTGAGACAACTCTGTAATCATCTCCAACACCATGTGTGTGTATGTTATTAGTTCCAGCATATTAATGAAAGCATAATAAAATTTTCTATTAAAATAAAGACCCGTTTTATACTTTTCAACTTTTGCTGAGAAGCTGTTGTGTGTATTATTAAATCCATACCAAGTATTCACATATAACCTACTAATGCCGTACCTCATGCTTTACTAGTAACAGTTGTTACAACAATATTAGTAGCTTCAAATGCAACAGGCTGAAGACTAATCCTTGGCATTTGTAAATTCAAACCAATGTCTGTTACCAAATTTTTATTTTGATCCAGTGTTGCAAGATTTCAAAATGAGGAATTTGTGGGGAATGCTATATGTGAGTTATCTGCCCTAGCATCCCCTCTACTGGCACACCACTGGTAATAAATCAAATGGAGAAGATGACATATACAAAAATGGTCGAGCAAAAGTATTTCAGCTAGTGGTCACCATTAATACGAAACCACCATTACTACAAAGTCACCACTTACAATAGGAGGATATGGGGGTGCAGGTAATGGATAGTCTCTGGTATTTGAGGAATTACTAATTTGATTGCCACCTTAACAGCAAGTTTAAAAGGTCCACTTATTTTAGCTCTTTTCAGATGGACCACCATCACTGTCAGGACTCATTATTATTTGATGTCCTGCACCTCCACAAGAAGTGCTTGGCATTTTGTCTGGTACTGATGTCACTGTGTCTTCTCTAATAGCTGTATTCATTTGTCACTACTGCTACTACTTAGTGAATAATAAACTATTTGACCAACAGTTTCTTGCTGTTCAGGTTCTTCAGACTGCTGCGGTGATCCAGAAACTTCATTTTCCCTTCGTTCTTATATTGGTACCAATAACTTGTCTCCCATGCCTACCTTTAAAGATGGTGGTGGATGTCTATCTCTAGGCAAACCATGAATGTGTGAACCATATGTATATCATTTCTGGCCTTCATGCAGTCATTCTCAGTTTGCTCTGTACCACTGTGGAATTTTGTTTACTACACCAGTTATTCCAATGCTGCTTCACAGGGCAAAGGCATCTTTAGGTGCCCATAGCTGTGTTAGCCGGTAAGCACAGGTAATGTGGGCTACCCACCATGTGGCACTTTTGTGCGCATTCTGCAGTTCATCAAGCTGCTTGATCACCCCTGCCCAAAGAGTGCAGCCAATGGACCATAGAGCTATTAGCTCAGTGGGCACAGTAAATGAAATGTGTTTCACAGTAGTGAAAATGAACAAGTGCTCATAGCTTGTAAGGTACGCATTTTAGAGCCCATGTTTCCTGGATGTTTTTGTGTGAGCAGGGATCACTAGTGACTTGTCTCGTGGGACCAGTTGTCCTTCCACAACATCTCACAGGTGAGAAATATCTGCACTACATGTGGGTGACTGCCTCCCCACTGAAGAGCTGCCTTTACTGGTGCAAAGGGTAATGCAATTGCTACATGTTGTTGCTACAACACACAGCCATCTTGAGAGTGTAGCTAAAACACTAGTACTGAAAGAAAATTTTCACTTGCCTGGTGTGTTCTTATTTGTGCTGTCAATATTTGAAATCTACACTGTCGAAGATCATTTATCTCCACCCTCGAGTAGGTGCGTCTCCCTTGGAAAGCATTTCTGGTATAGTGTCCATATAACCAGTTTCTCTCCTCATCCTCTCAGGGATCATTTCCTGCATTAGTCTCCATTTAGCAAAATCACCCAAGTTTATATGGAAAGGAGCATAATGTTTTATCAGGCAGCACACCATTCAAATGGCTTCAACAACAGCACAAAAATCCCCATATTAAATGCATTTTTATTCTGAAATCTTTTTTCGTACTTACTAAAAAGTTATATTGCAGAATTTGTCTCATAGAAATCTGCTATTCTGATGCAAAAGAAATCATAGTTCAACTTTAAAAATGTATTCCTGTTCGTAGTAGTCAATTAAGTTGTAAAAACATATTGGTCTTTGTTTCATGAACTGCTGATCACAATTTGTCTACAAAAGGAGATACTGCAAATACCTGACTCGATAGTTGTGTGACGTGAAAAAGTTGTCCACGTCACACAAACATTACAAAGGGCTAAAAGTGTTATAGAGTTGTCAGTCTCCTGAGTTGTTTGCAAGAATTATCTCCAGGAGACTCAAGGCTGTGGAGACATGTAATACCATATCAATAGAATTACCTAAGAGTATTGTTCCAAGTGACATTAAAGAAAGTATATTTGAAAAGGAAACAAAATTTTTAACTTCTGATAACAAAATCAGCATTAACTCGCAATGGCAAAGTTAATTAAATTACAAATGCAAGTCGTTTCCAGAGAAAGTTCTTATGAATATGCGTATCAAGAAACTTTGAACATTCCAATTTACATTTTCTGTCATCCTGTATTCTACTACCTGCTGTGAAGGTTGCAACCTGCTGCATGCAGAACTGTGTTTTTTCTAAATTAAATGACAGTCCACTTACAGAAGTCATGCAATTATTTTAGAGCAAATTTAATATAGTTTTCCTTTGTTTAATATACTAACAGCCAAAGTTGCAAAACTCACTTTTTTTTAAAATTTACTTGACAACTAGCTTCAACTTACCTGAAACCACTTTCAACAATCCAGGTAGACAAAACAGTGTTTTTTTTCCATAATAGCATGCAAACCATGTTAAAATTGCATGTACATGTATATGAAAATGAAGTTTTTCTATTAACTATTGCAAGGCAATTCCCACTGTTCATAGAATTACCTGACACTGATATACTTGTAGGTACAATCTCAACATGGTTTGCATGCTATTACAGAAAAATATTGTTTTCCCTGTGTGGATGATTTGATAATTGGTTCAACGTAACCCGAAACTAGTCATCAAGTAAATAAAAAACACTTAATTCTGCACCTTTGGCTGTTTCTATATCAAACTGGTTAACATAAGTTGCTGTCCTGTTACTAACCTATCATGCTGAAAAATTCACTTTCTCTTTGGGCAGTGCATCTTTAGTGGCCCTGATTACTGCACCTACATCAATAAAGACAATTATTTCTGTTTCAGTGGTACAATGCAGCAGGTTGTCTAAATATAACACACTGACCAGTATCAAACTCTTTGAAAGTAGATTCCCCCTTCCCCGTCCAAATATGACCTGCCCTACATGAGTCCCTGGATCTTTACTAGTTAAATCTGAAGAAAACCAATTATTACATATGCCTATAGTGCCAATAAAACTACATTTTGCGAAAAGAATGTTTTAATATGTGTAAAAAAGTATCTTAGATGGCTCACAGAATATACTAATAGGTGATATTTTATCATTTAAATACTTTATTATATTGTTTGTAAATTGATAAATGACACTTTCAGTGAAAGGACCTTTCCAGAATCCAGATTGACCACTAAAACAAGAAAGCTGAATATGAATGGATATAACTCATTATCCAGTTACTGCAGGTAGCATATGGAGAAAGGATTTGCCACTTTCATTAAAAGAGGGAGGTGAACATAAAAATAGAAACACTGTTATTCTTAGATTTTCCTTTGAACAGTGTTTTGAAGCTTGTGCACAGAGCAAGAAATGCATGTAAAGTTGACAGCAAAACTCATAATATTTAGGACACCAGTAAATAATTTTGTAACATTGGAAGCTGAAGAAGTTAATTAAAATTTGTGCTGTGGCTGGGACTCAAACCCAGGTCTTCTTGCTTACTAGGCAGATATGCTGACCACTATACCACCACAGCATTATGGTCAACATAGCTGCACGAACTACCCAAGTCAAATACCCTCTCCACCACAAACTCCAATTCACAGCTCCCCTTATATTGTCACTATTACCAAGGCTCTCTGACATTGGCATAGCACCCCAGCATTGGAAGTAATGGAAAAGTGCAGTACTACATGTGGTCATAAAGATCTTCAATTAAATTTTCCCTGAGACATTTAAATCTCTAATTTGTCTTCAATAGCAGTGGAAGCTGAAGAAGTGAATTAAAATTTGTGCTTTGACCGGGCCTCGAACCTGGGTCTTCTTACTTACTAGGCAGATATGCTGACCATTACACCATCGCAGCATTATGGTCAACAGAGCTGCATAAACTACCCAAGTCATATACCCTAGTTATTCATGAAACAACTTTATGTGTAACTGAACTTTTTAACTTCCACACAAAAAGAGGTATAGTAATAAATAGTAAATTTTTCAATTTAAATATTTTAGAATTATACTTGAGTCCTTTGTCATTCCACATACTGTAATCAAATTCCTCTCACCCAATCTGCAGCAGGAGTTACTTGAGCCAACAGCATCACTATTGATAACATTTTTATGGAAGTATCAAGACAAATTATTCTATAACTGATGGTTTCTCAGATCATATCTCTCAAGATGAACAGGTAAACTAAATTAAATCTTACCATTCCATCAGCAGCACCAATGCATAATTCATTAAAGTACTGGATGTTGACCATCAAGTTGCATCTGTGGTAGCAGCCTTCCTCAAACAGGGGCAAAGTGCTGTCTGGTAAACTGAGGTAACAGACCTGCTGATTATTGGACTCAGTGGGATATTATCCATTCACACCCTTGCATTGTGACAACATTCCTCCATGCAGACTTCATAAACTGCATCAAGGCAGGCAAGCTAGCTAAATCCTAGTGCCAGGGCTGGAACACTGCTGAGGCAGCATGCTGTAAACAGCAGTCTGCTGAAGTAGTGAGCTAATGTTGCAGTGCACTGATCCTGTACATGGCCAAGGGGGTCCCTGTCACAACAAAGTTTGGCACAGCCACCAGAAATACTCACAGCTCAGACCCCAGTATCATTTTGTCTTCCGACTAGTACTGACGCCAAGCCATGTTACGTGCCAACCGACGGACCCAAGTGGGTCAACCACCTTCATCTAAGTCAAGCCACTACATCCACTAGCTGCCAATCTGTAAGCTGCTGTTAAACCTGATGAGTACAAGCCTACAGTCAGAGCTACCAAGAGGGACCACCTCCAGTGTGACTTCATCCAGTCTGAGTGTTTCCAAAAGATCTTGGGGTTGGAGCCTGTGTGTCGGTGCAGGGCAAGCTAGACTGACTGCTTGAGCAGCTGTCTGTCCTCTCCACACAAACGTCATTGCTAGCTATCAACACCTGATGTTTGCCCCAGGTCCACAATGTGCATGTTAACACTGCCACTTCGCAGAGTCAGCACTCCTACCTGGTGACCGTGAACTGCTGCAGTCAAACATATCGCCTTCAATTATGCTGAGGTAGTCACTGTTGCCTCGAGACCACCACACAGCATCAAGTCACCACCTTCAATCACTATATGAACATCTTATTAAATATGAAAATATATTTTCTAACTGAGCTCAATTTATTTCATGACAGTCGAGTTGTTGCTGTTTTATGGCCCTTTGCCCTGCATGTGCCATCCTGTGTTAAGGGGTAGCCAGCCTGGCAATTAAGCAGGTCTGCACCATCCACCTCATTAGATTTGGTAATGCATCAGAGAAAATACACAAACAATACCCAAGAGGCTCCATGAAGACGTTAAAAGAGCTGGGAAAATGTGAGAGAAATAAATAAAAAGAAATTGAGATTCAAATGGTTCAAATGGCTCTGAGCACTATGGGACTTAACATCTATGGTCATCAGTCCCCTAGAACTTAGAACTACTTAAACCTAACTAACCTAAGGACGTCACACAACACCCAGTCATCACGAGGCAGAGAAAATCCCTGACCCAGCCGGGAATTGAACCCGGGCGCGGAAGTGAGAACGCTACCACACAACCACAAGCTGCAGACTGAGGAATTAAAGAAGTATTTACAAAACACAGACTGGAATGACGCAAATAACACTGTTGTCCTAAAAAATTAAATGCTCCTACATGATGAGTTACTAGTAACATCAGAATATCAACAGAGTTTCAAAAATAAACTTATAAATATTGATATAATAAGCTGTACACTACTCTGAGCATTCTGGTTTTAAATCATAACAACATCTTGTCTTATTAAACAAACTGTTATCTTTTTGTTTAAGTTTGTTCACAAATGAAAATAGCATAAACCTTTAAGGAGTGCCCCCTCGTACATACATTGTGACAACTTTTACATGGAGTAACATGGAGTTCATGGAGTTTCCAGACAAGAGACATATGGTCATGATAGGGTGCCATCTGCCAGAGCAGAAATAGGCCAGACAGGGAAAAATGGCATCCAGTAGGTGTGGCCACTACTTTTTGGTGTTCTGTAACCTCTGCCATGTCACAGAATGACACACAATTTTTTCGTATGGAACAAACCATTCAAAATATACAAGCATACAGTTTATATCACAAACTTAACATATAAGAAACACATCTATTAACACTTTCAGGTCTTCAAACAAATTAGAAACTATTTCAAGATACATGAAAGTCAGACTGTCACTTGTTATCATTATGGTGAGTACAATCTATCCTTTTCCTAATATGGTGATATTTCAACCCTGAGTTTCGATCATAATGAGTGTCTCCTCTTCTTTACGCAATCAGTCCCTTTCTTCACCATGTACAACAATTAATTGATAATCAGTGAAGCATTATCATTGTTTCAGTGCCTTTATGAGTTAATTGTCCAACAAACAGTAACAAATTTCAAAAAACTTTCATAATTAGTATCATAAAAACATGCAGGCCACAGACGGCTAAGATGAATTCAAGCATCCAACTAAAAAACTTTTTTTTGAGTCATCAGTCTTCTGACTGGTTTGATGCGGCCCACCAAGAATTCCTTTCCTGTGCCAACCTCTTCATCTAAGAGTAGCAAATGCAAAATACCTCCTGAATTATCTACTGGATGTATTCCAATCTCTGTCTTCCTCTATTGTTGATTCCTTACCTTATCAGCCCACCTAATTTTCAACATTCATCTGCAGCACCACATCTCAAATGCTCCAATTCTCTTCTGTTCCGGTTTTCCACAGTCTATGTTTCACTACCATACAATGTTGTGCACCAAAAACTTATTGTCAGAAATTTCTTCCTCAAATTAAGGCCTGTGTTTGGTACTAGTAGACTTCTCTCGGCCAGGAATGCCCTTTTTGCCAGTGCTAGTCTGCTTTTAATGTCCTCCTTGGTCATCCATCATTGGTTACTTTGCTGCCTAGGTAGTAGAATCACTGAACTCCATCTACACATGACCATCAATCCTGATAAGTTCCTTGGTGTTCTCATTTCTGCTACTTCTCATTACTTTTGTCTTTCTTCAATTTACTCTCAGTCCATATTCCGTACTCATTAGACTGTTCATTCCATCTAGGAGATTATGTGATTCTTCTTCACTTTCACTCAGGACAGCAATGTCATCAACGAATTGTATCGTTGATATCCTTTCACCTTGAATATTAATTCCACTCTTGAATCTTTCTTTTATCTCCACCATTCCTTGTTCAATGTACAGATTGAATACCCTTTTTAATCAGAGCACTTCGTTCTTGTTCGTTCACTCTTATTATTCCCTCTTGGTTCTTATATATATTGTATATTACCCGTCTCTCACTATAGCTTACTCCTATTTTTCTCCGAATTTTGAACACCCTGTACCATTTTACATAGTCAAGCACTTTTTCCAGGTCGACAAATTATATGAAGGTGTCTTGATCTTTCTTTAGTCTTGCATCTATTATCAACTGCAACATCAGAACTGCCTCTCTGGCACTTTTATCTTTCCTAAAGCCAAACTGTTCATCATGTAGCACATCCTCAATTTTATTTTTCATTCTTATGCATATTATTCTTGTAAGTCACTTTGATGCACGAGCTGTTAAGCTGATTGTGTGATAGTTCCCACATTTGTCAGCTCCTGCAGTCTTCAGAATTGTATGGGTGATATTTTTCCAAAAGTCAGATGGTATGTCACCAGACTCCTACATTCTACACACCAACATGAATAATTGTTTTGTTGTCACTCCTCCAAATGAATTTAGAAATTGTAATGGAATGTTATCTATCCCTTCTGCCTTATTTGATCTTATGTCCTTCAAGGTTCTCTGAAATTCCAATTCTTGTACTGGATCCCCTATCTCTTCTAAACCAACACCTGTTTCTTCTTCTATCACATCAGACAAATCTTCCCCTCTCAGAGGCCTTCAATGTAATCTTTCCACCTATCTGCTCTCTCCTTTGCATTTAACAGTGGAATTCCCATTGCACTCTTAATGTTACCACCCCTGCTTTTAATTTCACCGAAGGTTGTTTTGACTTTCCTATTTGCTGAGTCAGTCCTTCCAACAATTATTTCTTTTTTTATTTCTTCATATTTTTTCATGCAGCCATTTCATATTAGCTTCCCTGCACTTCCTGTTTATTTCAATCCTCAGTTACTTGCATTTCTGTATTCCTGAATTTCCCTTAACATTTTTATACTTCCTTCTTTCAACGATCAACTGAAGTATTTCTTCTGTTACCCACAGTTTCTTCACAGTTACCCTCTTTGTACTTATGTTTTTCTTTCCAACTTCTGTATTTGTCTTTTTTAGAAATATCAATTCCTCTTCAACTGTACTGCCTACTGAGCTATTGATTATTGCTGTATCTATATCCTTTGAGCATATCCTGTCATTCCTTAGCACTGCCATATCCCACTTCTTTGCATATTGATTCTTCCTGACTAATCTCTTAAGCTTCAGCCTACTCTTCATCACTAATACATTGTGATCTGAGTCTATATCTGCTCCTGGGTATGCCTTACAATCCAGTATCTGATTTCATAATCTCTGTTTGACCATGATGTAATCTAACTGTAATCTTCCCATCTCACCTGGCCTTTTCCAAGTGTACTTCCTCCTCTTGTGATTCTTGAACAGAGTATTCATTATTACAAGCCGAAATTTATTACAGAACTCAACTAATCTTACTCCTCTCTCATTGCTTGTCCCTGGCCCAAATTCTCAAGTAACCTTTTCTTCCACTCCTTCTCTTACAACTGCATTCCAGTCCCCCATGACTATTAGATTTTCATCTCCTTTTACATATTTTTATTTGCCGTTTCAATATCCTCACACACTTTCTCCATCTCTTATCTTCAGCTCGCAACATCAGCATGTATACCTGAACTATTATTATCGGTGTTAGTTGGCTGTCAATTCTGACAGGAACAACCCTATCACTGAACTGTTCACAGTAACACACACTCTGCCCTACCTTCCTAGACATAACAAATCCTACTCCTGTTATACTGTTTTCTGCTGCTGTTGATACACATCTGACCAGAAACCCTTGTCTTCTTCCCATTTCTCTTCGCTGATCCCTACTATATCTAGATTGAGCCTTTGAATTTCCCTTTTCAGATTTTCTAGCTTCCCTACCACATTCAAACTTCCGACATTCCACAACCTGACTCATGGAACGTAATATTTTTTTGGTTATTCCATCTTTTTCTCTTGGTCACCTCCACCCTGGCAGTCCCCTCCTGGAGATCTGAATGGGGGACCATTCCAGAATGGAGAGGTTGTCATGACAATTTTTCAATTACAGGTCACATGTTCTGTGGATATACGTTATGTGTCTTTAATGCAGTGGTTTCCATTGCCTTCTGCAACGTCGTGCCATTGATCATTGCTGATTCCTCCAGCTTTAGGGGCAGTTTCCACCCCAAGGACCTCTGCACTCCTCCAACTCTTTGACAAGGCCGTTGGCAGGATGAGACTGACTTCTTATGCCAGAAGTCTTCATCTGCCAATGCTGATTATTTATCTAAATTTAAGCAGAGGCAGGTTTCGAACGCAGGATCAAGGACATTTTGATTATTAATCAAAGACGCTTGCCCCCCCCCCCCCCCCCCCGACCACAGGCTGTTGTATTTTTGTAACAAAAAAAATTATAGAATGTGCTATCATCACATACCTCTTCCAGTCTCCAAAAACCCCAATGATCCAAACCAGAACTGCTTTTCATAACAGAGTGCCACACAGGTGAGCAGACTGGGTGACATTTATCTATTTGGGCCACTAATGATGAAATTCTGAGCAACTTTTTTTAAAATAAATGTAACTATGTCATTTGGGTGATATTTTTGTTGTTCAGTGTGATTTTTGGGCAACACAGGCAAATTGGAGTGTATTTTTGTGCACTGACTAGTTTAATGCTATTTGTAATGATGTTTACCACTATGCTGCCTCATGAAATACTGAAATATTTCAACCCAAAAGTTCTACCAGTCTCCTAATTATGACTCCAGTGCTAACTTTAAACTGCAACACTCAAGGAGTTAGGCTATTATAGCAGGGCATACATATTTTTAATCTACCATAATGCTAGCAGATGAATCACAATTGGTTTTCCTCTTCTTTCTTGTCATGAACTTATGCATAATTAGAAACTATCATAACAGCACACAGCACGAAAACAATAAATTGCAGCACTTACATTAAATTCAACAGCAAGTAAGAACCAAACTGATCAACAAAACAATAACTGACCTCAAGCAAGGCCAACAATGTACAGTAGTTTATCTTGCTAAAGTAGGGATTAACGATAGCTGATGGGGTTATTGATATATCAACAGTTTAAATGTATTGATGGTCTTGGTGGCTTATCAACAGTGCATACCCCTTTCTAATTATATGACTGAAAATTAAAATATCTTTTTTCAGTTTCACTACATGGCAATTAGGTCACTTGTAATTTCATTGGGGGTGGGGTCCAGACACCCACATACTCTAAACTGAGCTGGTCCGGCAGCTTCCAGTCGATAATCAAATACCTTCTTGTTGGAGAGAGTCTAACATCTTGAGGTAGGAAATAAGGACTGATCCATAAACCATGCTGCCATAAAGTAACTGTGGACTGACAACTGCCCTGTAAAACTGAAAGAAGAGGGACCTGCCAGCTCCCGACATTTTCTGCCGAGGCATTTTAAAATATCCAATGATTTGAAGCCCTTTGTCCACAGGTCTTTGAGGTGTGGTAGCCAAGTTAATTTAGAATCAAGCAGTAGGGCCAAAAAGTGCACATTGTCCTTAAAATGAAAATATTGTCTCCCACTGTGAGCTCTGGTTGCTTAAACTTCAACGAGCACAGTTAAAACTGATACATGTAGTCTTCTCTAATGAAAACCTAAAACAAGTTTTACTGGCCCAAGCTTCCAGCCTCCTGGTGGTCAACTGTAATTACCTCATTGTCATTGTAAGATCTGAGACAGAGTAGAAGACTGCAAAGTCATCCACAAACAATGAGCATTTAATAGGACTATCACCTGTAGAGGTGGTGTTACTGATAGTGACTGCAAACAATGCGACAGTGAGTACACTTCCTTTGGGAACCCCACTCTCCTTAACACAGCAATCAGACAAGGGATCACCAGTGCAACATTGAAAGCACTGAAAAGATTGAATAAGAAGCAGGTGGACCCCATCCATGAAGAATATTGTACCTCCAAGTGATTTTGTACAGTTATTCAAGGTAAAAAGAAGCACCAACCAGGTGGTGTTGTCTGCAGTACAATTAAGTTGTCAAGAGCAGAACTGAAGCACCTGAAACCGTATTTGGAGCAGCACAGATGACCTCTGCATTCATCTACATCTACATGACTACTCTGCAATTCACATTTAAGTGCTTGGCAGAGGGTTAATCGAACCACAATCATACTATCTCTCTACTATTCCACTCCCTAACAGAGCGCGGGAAAAACGAACACCTAAACCTTTCTGTTCGAGCTCTGATTTCTCTTATTTTATTTTGATGATCATTCCTACCTATGTAGGTTGGGCTCAACAAAATATTTTCGCATTCGGAAGAGAAAGTTGGTGACTGAAATTTCGTAAAAAGATCTCGCCGCGACGAAAAACGTCTTTGCTGTAACGACTTCCATCCCAATTCGCGTATCATATCTGCCACACTCTCTCCCCTATTACGTGATAATACAAAATGAGCTGCCCTTTTTTGCACCCTTTCGATGTCCTCCGTCAATCCCACCTGGTAAGGATCCCACACCGCACAGCAATATTCTAACAGAGGACGAACGAGTGTAGTGTAAGCTGTCTCTTTTAGTGGACTTGTTGCATCTTCTAAGTGTCCTGCCGATGAAACGCGACCTTTGGCTCGCCTTCCCCACAATATTATCTATGTGGTCTTTCCAACTGAAGTTACTCGTAATTTTAACACCCAGGTACTTAGTTGAATTGACAACCTTGAGAATTGTCCTATTTATCGAGTAATCGAATTGGAACTCATGTGGATCACCTCACACTTTTCATTATTTAGCGTCACCTGCCACACCATACAGCAATCTTTTCTAAATTGCTTTGCAACTGATACTGGTCTTCGGATGACCTTACTAGATGGTAAATTACAGCATCATCTGCGAACAACCTAAGAGAACTGCTCAGATTGTCACCCAGGTCATTTATATAGATTTATAGAGGTCCCAGGACACTTCCCTGGGGAACACCTGATATCACTTCTGTTTTACTCGATGATTTGCCGTCTATTACTACGAACTGTGACCTTCCTGACAGGAAATCACGAACCCAGTCGCACAACTGAGACGATACCCCATAGGCCCGCAGTTTGATTAGAAGTCGCTTGTGAGGAACAGTGTCAAAAGCTTTCCGGAAATCTAGAAATACGGAATCAACTTGAGATCCCCTGTTGATAGCGGATATTCAAGGAGACAGATGAGGCTGTGGTTGACTACATGTTCTGGAACACTGTCTCCAGCTGTGGACACAGCTGATTCCAGTTCTAAGACTGCATACCTGCTCATTACATAAAATGTACTGGAGCCTCCTCATCTCCACAGTCCTACGAAACACCTGGAATACTCTGGTTCATCTCAATGACACAGTGACAGTAAAAAAATGATCAGTGCAAAGCTGAGCCATGTCTTCTGGGTGTGTCTACAAAACCCTATTTCTCAACAAGGCCGTAAGGGGATGTAAGCTGCCTTTGCCTGGAATTCATCTTACTGAGTCTCAAACTAGAGCAGTGGAAATGATCCACTTAATGGAATTCACAAATTCCTTCCAGGAGTTCCTCTTAGTTCAGAAGGCAGATATTCTCTGAATGGATGAGACACTCGGTAATTCGAACCCTGGAGCAAGTGGTAGCCAAGTCACCCAGTACATTGTGTGCATTGAAATCAACCACAAGGAGGAATGGGCAGAGAAGTGCCCAGAAGAGTTCTATCAGTGTACCTGCATCCAACAAATAATGAGGCCGAAGATATGGAGAACACACTATGATTTTAACTGTTGTGAGAACTTCCACTGCAACTGCTTGTGTGGCCCTGGCACAAGGACAGGAGAGGAATGGCTCTGACATCGACAAAAAACGCACACACTACCCTTAGTCCTGTCTCATCAACATAAATGCTTCTTGTAGTGGTGATAGCCTCTTAATGCAAGTGTATCAATGACTTTAAAAGGAGTTTCTTGTAAGAGATGCCGAATGGTCTCTGCTGGGCTGGGAGCTATATTTCTTCCAAATATGACTGGAAATCACTTAAGTTCCATGCAACACAGAAGTCCCTATGGGAGCCATTGATTAGCAATGATTGTCTTTGTCCTCCTTCCTCGGTGGAGGTAATTTATCCGAGAGGTCAGGGGGGAACATAAGGCGGTGCCCGGCTCTCTGGTTCCTCCACGTGGATCTTAATATTCTCGACAGTAAAATAACCATCAGAAAGGGAAAAGGCTCATTAGTTACCACTTTCTTTGACTTGGAACAACTTTCTGTGTACTGTTTTTCCTAACTTATGTGAACAGTTGCTCACATTGGTAAAGAGGATGGCATAGTGGTCTTCTGATGGTGTACAGCTGTATGTGGTTTGAAGTTCCAGGTCTGTTGGTAACAGCCTCTCAAAGATTTCGGGTTCATATGAAATATGGCGTAACCCTCAGAGTCACTGATGCACACAAACCATCCCACCCAGCACTAACTGTATAGTGGAAAAAAAGTTAGTTGATAAACAGTATGTGTGGTTCCACAAGTTACTCTGTCTTGGATACTGTAGGAGTTACCAGTGGTGGGGGTGGAGAGGTGGTAGTGGGGCAGGAGGGGGAGGGGAGGTTGCATTGGGCAGGCTTTACAGTGGAAACTATTGCTATTGCACAGGTAGGAACCATCATGTACGAACAGTGGTTTGGCGATGTCATTTTCAGTGACGTGGAGGTAAATGTCCAGGATATGGAAAATGACCAGGTAAATTTGAGTTGGGAAAAGTAATTGAGTTGTGGCAGGAAGTGGATAACTAGTCCTTCACCATGAATCCTGAGGAAAAAAATGCCTTTGATGATTCTGCTACCATGCCAGTGGGACCAGCTCTGTTCTTTTGTGTCAGACAATTCTTTCTACATGGCTGAACATTATCTTTACGGAAACTACTAAAATTAATGTTTTGTGTTATTTTATAGTTAAATTAGTACTGTGATACAATGATATTTTATAATGTTATGTCATTTCATTGAACTGCACATACATTCTTGCCATCTATTTACATCACAGAGACCTCCTTCCATTGGATCTGTGGAATACAACTAATGAAATATACAGGATGTTTCAAATAGAATATACATATTTCAAATGCATGTATTTATTAAAGTGTAAGTCGTACAACTATGAAACTTGGGATACATATTTTGAATCTCTCAAGTTTAGATTACAGACATTCAATATGTCCTCCACCAGTAAGACAATCAATATTACATTGATACCTGAATTCCTCCCGTACTCAGATAAACATGTCCATCATCACTGATGTTAAGTGGTGGTGGTTAGTGTTTAACATCCCGTCGACAATGAAGTCATTAGAGACGGAGCGCAAGCTCGGGTTAGGGAAGGATTGGGAAGGAAATTGGCCGCGCCCGTTCAAAGGAAACTTCCCGGCATTCGCCTGATACGATTTAGGGAAATCACGGAAAACCTAAATCAGGATGGCTGGAGACGGGATTGAACCGTCGTCCTCCTGAATGCTAGTCCAGTGTGCTAATCACTGCGCCACCTCGCTCGGTCACTGATGTTAAGGCTGTATGGATCAAGTTCTTCAACTCTTCTGGGTTCTGTGGTTGTGATGGTGTAGAAACGTTTTTAATGAAACCTCACAGTAACAAGTTGCAGGATGTCAAATTTGGTGACCACAGAGGCCAGCTAAGCGCCAAGTCGCTGGCTTTTTGACAACCAATCCAAGAGTTTCAAAAATGGTTCAAGTGGCTCTGAGCACTATGGGACTTAACATCTATGGTCATCAGTCCCCTAGAACTTAGAACTACTTAAACCTAACTAACCTAAGGACATCACACAACACCCAGCCATCATGAGGCAGAGAAAATCCCTGACCCCACCGGGAATTGAACCCAGGAACCCGGGCATGGGGTAGAGTTTCATTCAGATATTCACACACTTGGTGACTTCAGTGGTGAGAGGGTGGGATTTACCCAATATTGTTGAAAAATTAAGTTGTCCTCATTCAGCATCAGAAACAACCAGTTTTGCACCATAGCAAGATACTGCTAACTGTTAACTGTGCTTCCATCTAAGAAGAATAGGCTGTAAACAAATGAATGGGTTATCGCACAAAACACATTGACTTTGGGTGAATTTCGTATGCGTTTACTGTGTGCATGCGAGTTCTGTAGGCTCCAAATTCAATCATCATATTTGTTTACTTTTCTACTAAAGTGGATTGTTGCCTCATCACTGAACACAGTGGATTGTGCAAAAGTTTTATCATTAACAATAGCATTCTGAAGTTTGTCAGAAAACGCCACACACTTCAGTTTGTTGCCATGACAAAGATACTGTAACAGCTGAACTTTTGAAACTTCAGAACCCACTGACATCTCAAAACACACTAACTGAAGTTGTAGGCAGTTGTAACTCCCACTGGCATGATATTTGACTTTTGTAGTACTATGCTGAAAAGCAGTCTGAATTTGTAAGATATTTTTGTTGGGAACACAAAAGACTCTTCCCTTTACATACACAAGATAATTAAAATCTGTTGATATCATCTGTGAATGTTCCATCCATTTGGAGGGTCAGTTTGGTACCCCAACTTGAAATGACTTTCCAAATTCGAGAACACACAATGATTTCTGCATGGGGAAGCCATTTTGCAACAGGTGATGGTAACCAAGTAAACAGAAGACAACTGTCATCTAGCAGCAATGAATATGAACACTGTTCTAAATTAGATAACACATGTTGTCTACTTTAGAAGGATGCCTCTCAGGCAAAAGCTCACATGTTTAGCAGTTTTTTGTTGTGCCTATCTGTGGCTCAACATCTATATATGATGAACAAAAGTCTGTCCTTTACATTAACACTGCCATTATTCCATCCTACATTTTCCCTAGTTTGATTGTGGCAATGAATATGGACTAGACAATGAATTTGGTTTTCCAATAACTGAGCCATGGCACAGCAATCAATAGTTTTGACAATATAATAATTTGTAATACATACATTCTTTTTTAAACACCCTGTATTACTATGCAATGTAGAAACGCTCAAGCAATCTTGGATAAATTACCTTTTTAAAAAGTTGTGAAAAATATACTCCCATGTTTAGAAAAAACAGAATGCCTTGAATGACTAGAAATAGGATGTTCTTATTCACAGGACACGTACATTAGTATACTCTGCAGAAATGATTAGTATATGGATCACGTCGGCCCACAGGTTCAAGGTCAACATCAATATTGCAGCACAGCACCATTGAGGAAAATGTGTCTGCAGCTGGAGGTAATGGATCAGTGCGACATGAGTAGAAATGCAGGATGCCTCGCAGATGTATGCGTGAACGGTACCACCAAATCAGTGAGTTTGAGAGAGGGGGCATCATTGGTCTGAGATAATGTGATGCATCCATCGGGGCAAACTAATGCTCATGTGGGATGAATTATCTCGGTAGTGCAACCAATGTGTGCAGAATGATTCGCCGAAGGTCATAGAACACAAGATGGGTCAGGTCGTATCACCCAGCCCCTACCCCCCCCCTCCCCACCCCCCACCCAAGAAGAGCGACACCACATCTGAATGGCATTGCAGAACAGATCTGCGTCCTCCTCGGTTATGGTGCAACAGTTGAACACACCGTACACTATCGGGGGGTGACAGTCCGTCACTGTTGGTTACAGCATGGATTATGTGCGAGTCATCCACTTACCTGCCTACTTTTGACGAATCTGCAGAAACATTCTAAATGGCAATGGTGTATGGAACGATGTCAGTGGGGACAGGAAAGGCCTCATATAGCGTTTTCGGATGAATGCACATTCTGTTGTTTGAAAATGATGGCCACGTTTTTGTTCATTGCAGACAGGAGGATCAGCATCACAGTAACTGCATTCTCACCAGACATACAGCGCCAACTCAAGGCCTTATGATGTGTGGTGCTATTGGGTAAAACCACAAATCACAGTTGCTGTGTGTCCAAGGTACTGTGACCAGTGTGACTTACGTGAATGACATCCTGCAACCCGTAGTCAAACCCATTTTGCACATCATCCGAGACGCCAGTTTTCAGCAACACAATGCATGACCACGTGCTGCTGCATTAACATGTGCCTTCTTAGTGTCACAGAATATCAGCCTTTTGCCCTGACCTGCCAGATAACCAGACTCATCATCAATTGAAAATTTGTGGGATATGGTGAAATGAGGGGTGCAGCACTGTGACACACTCTCAACCACCACAGATGAACTTCGGAACTAGGTGAATGCAGCACAGATTGCTACACAACAGGACTCCATTTGCGCCTTATATGCACTGATACCATCACGCATGGAACAAGTTATCAGGATCCATGGCGGACCCTGTGCCTACTAGGCAAAAGGACACATGCTGAACTGAGGTGACAGAAACGCTGATCATTCCTGCAGGACATACTAATGTACATGTCCTGTGAATATGAACTTCCTATCTTTAGTCATTCAAGGTGTTCTGTTTTTTTTTGGAACACGGATGTATTAACTATGAAACGAGTCAATAATTATTCATATCTGCATTACTTCAGTTTTCACAGCTGTGTTCAACAACAAAAGGTAAAGTCTGTGGTTCAAGCTCATGACCAGGCTATTGGCTTGACTGTATTGCCACATGTTCAAAAGCAACAAACAAATCTTTCTTGAAAAACTCCTTCTGAAATTTATCATTACATATATAACAGAATGTAACAATTATGTCAGAACAAGCTTTTAGAATTTTGCTTGAAATATTATCAACTATACATTTGTTGTTAGTATTTTGAAGAAATTAAGAAAACAACTTTTCCATGAAGCTGTTGCCATAGAACAAAATGAGCTGTATTTTTCAATATTATGTGATCTATACTTGTCCTAGTCGTTATTTATAGTTCCATTTCCCTTAGTATATATAATTTTATATTGTTGGCACACTTCGTATTTTTCATTGGGAAGTTTCTGTTATGGGGGGAGAGAAATTTATCCAGAAATTATTTATTTTATAATGGTCATCTAACACATTTTAGATCACTCAGACTCCAGTTCTGCAGATTCATAATTGTGAAGTCATTATTTTCTGGTCAACAAGTCTTTAAATCACTGCAAAGTCTTCTGGAGATAACTATCGTTCCTGAACTGAGATCTTGTTTACAATTTAGTGGTAATTGAGTCAACATTAAACTGTTTCAGATGGAGTCATATTCTGCATGTTCCATTTAACTGAATTTCAATTGTTTAAACCTATGCTGACAAAGAATTGGGAGAACATGTGTACAGAGTCTTTGACTGGAGTACACACAAATAATTAGATGACAATAAGACTGACCATCAGATCACCCTCTCTACAATGCAGGTGTTCATGATGACTGTGAATGAAATGAGTCTGTCTTTTCAAAATCGAAACTGCACCCACCCAAAATGAGTTAATTAGGGCTGAGCACAACGGTCATTGCATGCTATGCAGTGAGCCTCTCTTCATGGTCCTATTAGCTGACATGGGAAACGCAGCCATGGTTTTGGAATAAGCTGACGGTAATGCTAAAGAAGGAAGATGTGGTGAGCAAATGGTTGCCAACACAATAGTGCTACAGGGCCCTGGTTTTTATTGTTTGTTTCATTCTGAAGCATAGCACAACACAAGAGATATTGCTATGTTAAGACAATGGAAAATGAAATACCAGACTCTTCTGTGAAAATATCTGGTAACTAAACATATGTTACTTACATGATCCTTGAATGGCTTGCCATATTTGTTTTATTGGTGCATGCCACACTGCTTGTTTGTTTGTTTCTGTCATGCAGAACCGATATTGTCACAGCTGGAGTGCTAGTTATTCTCCATAATTTTATGTCTGTCAAGAGAAAATGTTCAACAAAATATCTAAGTCGATTAATTTGAGAATGGTCAACTGAATAGCATACATAAGATTTAACTTATGAAAATATTTAGTTTGTAACAAGAAACAGATTAATGCTTGTTTTTGAGGTGTTAAAATATAGTCCCCTTTAATGGCATCCAAACTGGATAATTAACTCGCTATTTCTTGATGATCATATTTCGAGATGTGTAGGCTGCTGTAAACTGTCTCCACCTTAAAGTAAGTCTGGGCTCTTTGTAATGTCGGGATCAACATGTCAGGTTATCAAATCTAGTAACTGAAATAGCCAAAACGTAAATGAACTTAATAATTTGTTTATTTGCGCCATAAAGATGACTTAACACTGACTATACAAAATCTTGAGCCAACAGTACCCTTACCATGGATGCTCCCACTGTACCTTGTATGTGTTTTAACAACTGAAACAGGAGAGCATTCATTGTTTCAAACAATAATTTTGAATCTCTCCTCATTCTTTTGGACATGTATCCGAGATATTTTCAACTGATGTTCCGATGTTCTGGCTGAGAATCTTTCAAATATTCTCAAGGTGATTCACTTGGAAGTTTTTAAATCTCTGTCTGCCTGCTTAGCTGAGTGAAAACACGTTTGCCTACCACGCAGCAGGCCCACAATCAATTCTTGGCCACGGTTGAGAGTTCCTCCGTATGTGGACTGGTTTTGTGTTATCATAATCATCAAAATCATCACCACCATCACCATCTTTTCATCATCACCGACATGCAAGTCGTCTAATGTGGTGTCACCTGAAATAAGACTTGCAACTCAGGTGGCCGAACTCCCTTGGATATGGCGTTCCAGCCACCAATGCTGCACGATCATTTTCTTTAAAAAATCTCTTTACACACTGTGCAGTAAACGCACTTGGCATCATGTCATAGATAAAACTTGATGGATATAAAAGTAAAACAAAGCAAGTGTAGATTCAGTGAATCCACAGCACTTTTAAAGTGATGTTGATAATTATAGATGGCATGAAGACTTTCAATATTTTGTTTGAGAGACAGACATGAAAAAATGCTTACCATGATTTGTCGATTTGGAAAACCTTGTCTCAGGTGAGCCAGTTGTCTGCTAATTGTATTTCCATGGCTTTCTTGGCCACTGAATCTCAGTACGAGGAGGCTGTGACCAGTATCTTAATTTACCCATAATCCATGGAATTAAAGTTGAAATACAATATTCAGCCACAGCTGTAGAAGATGGGTGTATTACTTGTGTTCACTGCAGTTTTCTTTTACAGTGTGTATCATTTGTCTTATGCACCTTTTACCACACTTACATGGAATTTCATATACACCCACCTTTTGTAAAAGCAGATTACTCTTCACAAATCCCAGAAGAGCTGCTGTCTTAGCCTAATAAACTGACATTGACCTTACAAAGTCTGAGACAATATAAGCCACATCATGGCTTTATTGTTTCAAACAGTAATTTTGAAGTTTACAATTAAAAGTCGATTGGGTTTCTAAAACAACTTACAGAATTTATACTTAAAACTGTCACAATCTTTCTAAAATGGTTAACATGCCAAAATAATACAGTTATTATCACCAAAATAATGTACATAAAGTCCAGGAACACTTTTAATTATTTATTGCACAAGAACCAAACATTGTACAAATTTTTTTTTTTTTTTTTTTTTTTTTTTTTTTTTTCCCATGTATACCGCCATAGCGTAGTTTGGTAATTTGCCAATAGTCTGTGCTAGTCGCAAACATGGTGACTTCAGGTACAGAACGAGCTTTCTGGGTGTTGAGTTCAGGTGCAGAGCGAGCTTTCTGGGTGTTGGAGTTCGACAACAACAAGTGTGCTACAGCTGTTCAATGGATGTTTAGAACCAAGTACGGTAAGAAGCTCCAACAAGGAAGGCCATTTACCACTAGCACAACAAATTCACAACAACGGGTTGATTTTGCCCGGCAAAGAGAAGCAGACGTCCCTGTGTGAATGAAGTGAATGTGAAGCGCGTGCGAGAGACATTCACAAGGAGTCCAAAGAAATGGTGGCTGTGCCCCGTCATGCCTCATGCATCCCATGAAATCAAAATGGCTCCAATGACAGTTTGGAAAGCTCTGCGACAGAAGCTGTCTATGAAACCATTCAAATTAGAGCTAGTGCAGAAGCACAATGATGATGACAACGGCAAGCAATTTGAGTTTTGTTCGCAGTTGCAACAATTGAATGAGGATGAGGATGGCATTGCTGATCGCTTAATTTTTTGTAATGAAGACACTTTTCACACTAATGGGAAAGTGAACAGGCATAATTGTCGAATCTGGGGTACAAAGCATCCACACCAATGCATTGAATTTGAGTGTGATTCACCAAAGGTACGTCGAAAACTGTATGGGCCATTCTTCTTTGCTGAGTGCACTGCCTCTGGATATTCCTACTTGGACATGTTGCAGCAATGGCTGATGCCTCAACTGCAATCAAACTCTCCATTCATCTTTCAGCAGGACGGGGTTCCACCCCATTTCCATCGTGAAGTTCATGGGTACCTGAAGACGGAGCTGCCGCAGCAATGGTCTGGCTGAGCTACTGAAGGGGAGAGCTGTTTCATGAAACGGCCTCCCCGATCACCAGATCTAACCCCGTGTGACTTTTTTCTGTGGGGCTACATTAAAGATATTGTGTATGTACCGCCTCTACCACATGATGTAGCACAGCTTTGGGAGAGAATACGGGAAGCGACTGCCACAGTCGACGATTCCATGCTGGGACAGGTATAGCACAAGTTCGATTACTGTATTGACGTCTACCAGGTCACTCATGGATCGCATATCGAAAGTTTATAAAAACAACGTTCAAAACTTCTCTTCAAAATGCAATTGTATGACATCTGTATGATGTTTAGTTCTTATGCAATAAATAACTGAATGTGTTCCCAGACTTCATGTAGATACTAACAAGAATCCTGCACCTTTAAACTTAGCTGAACAATAATTACATTCTGTTTCTGAGTACTAATTTTGTAAGTGCAGGCTTTTACATTTGTTTACATCTGTTGCACAGTCCAATCACATTAATATATTAAGTTTACAGTGTAATAATGGATGCTCAAGTGTTTGTACTACTTTGTGTAAACATCGCGGTATAGCATGAGGTACTTCAATACAGTTAGAATCACAGTTTTCGTTGAGAGTCATCCCATTCTGCTACTTTACAATATGAAGAGCAGTGTTTGTTTAACTGCATCCACAGACTGCAAAAATTGGGTACACAACAAATCACATAGCCAAACAAAGGAACATCATGTACTGAATGACAACAGGAGAAATTTCATAGAATCATGAGGCCGCCACTGGTTTCCCTGTTCAACGTAAGATTACTAGTATGATTAAGACTCTTCAAACTATAAATGATGGATTATAGCAAAAATAAAACAAAAGAAACCCCAGGATGGAATAACAACAGTAGGAAAAGGACAGATTGCCACTAAACCTATACAGGAACCGTTGAGTCACAGAGAAGCACAATGAAAACAACCACTAAACATTTAAACTCTCGAACACAAAAGGTCCCCAGCCCTGCTGCGGCTGTTCAGTCAGTTCTATGCTGTCCTTCAGAGGATCTGGGTTATGTACAGTCATGTCAACATCTACATGTGTCAGAGTTATTTTGATACTATTAATTTTCATTAAAAAGTTGGGAGGGAGAGCTGGGCTTAAGCACCTTCCCGCCCATCCCCAATCCCTGCTCCATCTCACCTTATTAGAGCCCCTGAATAACAGGGAAGAAAGCTGAACAATCAAAATGAAGAAGAAGATTGCCTGTACTGTGTGTGTGTGTGTGTGTGTGTGTGTGTGTGCGCGCGTGCATGCGTGCGTGTGCGTGCGTGCGTCTAAATATTTGCTGTCTATCAATATATTTACCAGATGGTAATCTCTAAGGCGAAAACCAGTCTCAAAAAGAAAATTATATCAGCATTATGTTAGTGTTACTGGTTTCATAACATCGTTCTTCGAACCGTATTTAGTGACTGCAGTGATCCAAATTTAGAATAGAAACAGCAAGCTAGACATCAGTAAATGAGTTACAAACAAACTATACAGGTTGAGCCAAAAACGTCTTTACAACTTTGGAATCATATTGAAGCTTATAGAGATAACTTACAAACAACTTCAGGTTTGGTTCATGTAGTGCATTAATACATTCACTTACGGAAGTTCAAGGTTTCTTCGATAATTGCTTCCTTGGTTCCACGAAGGGCCAAATGCATGGCCACTTCACTCCCGAAACTTGACACAACTGGATTTCTTTCTCTGAGGTTTTGTTAAAGACAGTGTGCATGTTACTCCCCTATCAAAGTATTTAGCTGACCTGAAAAATTGAATCTACACTGCTGCAACAAGTGTAGGAAGAAACTGATTTACCAGTGTGGTGTCTGTTGCATCACAAATGCTAGTCACACTGAAATAAAATTGCAAAACTTGACGTTGGTTGTTATAAAATGACACCTGTGGAGTGACAAAAAAGACACACCTACTTTTAAACTGACAAATGATATTTAGTTAACATTAAAATAAATAAAACTCCCAAGGTTTGTACATTCGTTTTTACTACACAAGAAAATACTGGCTCAAAGAGACAGTTGGTACTGTTTATTTCTAACACTCTTTTTTTATATTAGGTTAGATGTCGGCAACTTAACATTTGTACATGGGCAAGGAGAGGGAAGAAGGTTGTGGCAACCAGCCTATTACGACAATGAACAGGAGGTTGAGCAGTCAGGACTTGTAAGTGGACATCCAGGCCTGCCGTTAAATGACAGAACAGGAAATTAGGTAAAATAAATAGTATATATTTCATTGTATGGTATATGAAGAGTGCACCTAAGGACAGAAGTTACCACGTGTAGGCCAGTCTAGGAGGATACACAACTAAATAAGTGGGCAATGGATGGCGAGGCGGTTCATGTTAACTTATGTTGGTGGCCGATCATGGAACACACAGCCAGAGGCTCTGCTCCCCAAGGAATACTTCTGTTCTGCTCGAGGTCTGAATCGCAAGAGACAGAGAGAGAGAGAGAGAGAGAGAGAGAGAGAGAGAGAGAGAGAGAGAGAGAGAGAGAGAGAGAGAGAAACAACTGTGTTCTGCACTCCAGAATCCTCCAGTGCCCACACGACCTGTATCCCACATACGCTATTGACTAAAATCAATGGCATTTATTTGCTAGCAGTTTCAGCATGGGGCTCAAGGCATCTCTTGTCAGCAGCTTTAACTGGACAGAACTGCCTCAGTTCTCAAACACAGGCAATTTGTGTCATGTAGGCACAACTGAAGTTGCTCTGGGAGAAAACTTGTAAAGATCTGACTGGAACCTTTGAAATAAATGTTTTAAACCAATTCCCTAAAATATTCCTTGACTGGCTGCCACCCTGTACACATTATAAGTAATACTTGTGAGTTCATTCGATTCACAGATTTTGTTTTCATTGTTACCAAAGTCTAATACCTATCTTCATGTCTGTAAGTTATGCCAATTGTAACTGGTATTACTAAACCTTTTCCCATTTTACGAAAATCTTTTGTTTGGGTGTTGTGTTTGTGAAATCCAAGAAATTGCACTTTGACTTGAACTTCACTAAAAGAAAATATTTCTTTATCCACTGAAAATTGTCTTAATCAGGAAGACAGTTGCTGATATAATATTTTACTGCTGACAAATATGACTGGATGGACAGCAAAAGAAATAAACCAAAGAGTAAAAAAGTCTAAAGCACTTTTCCAAACGATATCTCTGACATATCTGAAACTGCAAGTTACCAGTTTTGACTTATGGCAGTCAGGCATAGATTTTCAATTCAAAATTATTGCTCTAAGAGCAATGAAGAGAAGCATGACAGAAATTAACAGAATCTATGGAAAATCAAGCTTGTTGGGGAAGAGACTGGATTAAAGAATTAAATCACATTGCAATGGAAATGAAATGGAGATGGGCAAGAGATGCAACCACACAAATTGATGTTAGGTGCACTAGGCAAGTTCCTTCCTGGATTTAGAGATACAAGAAAATTTCACAGTGTCATCCTAATGAAAAGTGGATAGATGATGTAAGAAATCATGCAGGAACCACAGGGGTGAGTGTAGCCAAATACAGCACTGCATGGAAAAGCATAGAAGTGACCCTTATCCAGCAGTGCAAAATCAAATTTCTGGTGACATTGCAATAAATATTAGTGTCTCATGAAATAGGAATAATAGGAATTAAGTTAAAAATTCAAGTTCTGCATACTGGCCATAGGCTGGTCAATCGGACGAAATCAACCTTCAAGTCATCCTCCACCAACGGCTTCATCAGATGTGATATGGAGAGGCATTTGGTCAGCAAACTCCTCTCCTGATTGTCATAGTCTGGTTTCTTCAGCTTGGAACCATTACAAATTGGTTGAGTAGCTCCTGAGTTGACCTTATGAGGCTGAGTACACCCCGTACCAGTCCTCCCAACAAGGAAAAATTCCCGGCAGTACCAGGAATTGAATCAGAGCCCTATGCATAGCAGTTAGCCATGCTGACCACTCAGCTGAAGAGATGAACCAATAAAAGGGATTACTTTTTTACAAATAATTTTGAGTCATCGCCAAAACAAATTAAAACTCACTCTTATTTTTATCCCAAGTGTAATAAACCCCAGGTTATAAACCATTGCTCTATTATAATGTACATTATAATGTACATGACAAATCTGCAATAAGAAACGAATGTTAACAAGGGCATAAAAGCACACAACACTGCATATTATATGTTCTTTGTAAGTGTATTTCCTTTAGAAAAAAAAATACAAATTTATAAAAGACTTCTGATAACATATCAGTGTTGAAGAACTCTGCTAACAATTCAACATTCTAACAAGGCTGCTACAAACTGATTGCACCTGGCAGAATGTGGAAATGATATGATTCTTTATTTTCTCCTGCTGTAATAGTAGAAGTGAATGATGGAAAAGGAGAGTAAATTATCTGCTGAAATATATAGAAAAGTATTCTTATTCTCTAAAATAAATATTTATATTATTATAAATATTATAGAGGGGCTGGCCAGTACTTACCTCAGCTCAGTACAGCCGATAGAGACACAAAAAACAACCGAAAATTTAAGCTCCTAGCTTTCGGAATAAATGTTCCTTCATCAGGGAGGAGAGAGGGGAAAGAAAGGGAAGAAGGGAAAGTGGATTTAGTTACTCACAACCCAGGTTATGAAGCAACAGGGAAAGGAAAACAGGGAAGGTAGCAAGGATGGAGGCATGGTTGTCAGAGGGAAGCCAAAGATATTCTACTGCAGGTACTGTGCCAGCTTCAAACCAAAGAGGATGCATACAGAAGTAAAGAGGTGTATAGTATAAAGATGTAGGATGGAAAGATGCATGAATGGCTAAAGAGGAAAGGGAAAGAGGAGAAGACTGAAAAGTAAATGGGAGTGAGGTTGTTTAACGTAGGTTTAGTCCAGGGGGATGGCGGGATGAAAGGATGTGCTGGAGTGCAAGTTCCCATCTCCGCAGTTCAGAGGGACTGGTGTTGGGTGGGAGAAGCCAAATGGCACATACAGTGTAGCAGGTTCCTAGGTCCCTAGAATTATGCTGGAGGGCATGCTCCGCTACTGGGTATTGGACATCTCCTAGGCGGACAGTTCGTCTGTGTCCGTTCATGCGCTCAGCCAGTTTAGTTGTTGTCATACCGATGTAAAAGGCTGTGCAGTGCAGGCATGTCAGCTGATAAATGACATGTGTAGTCTCACACGTGGCCCTTCCTTGAATTGTGTATGTTTTCCTAGTAGCGGGGCTGGAGTAGGTGGTTGTGGGGGGATGCATGGGGCAGGTTTTGCAGCGGGGTCGGTTACAGGGGTAGGAACCGCTGGGTAGAGAAGGTAGTCTGGGAATATTGCAGGGTTTAACAAGGATGTTACGGAGGTTAGGGGGACGACGAAAGGCAACTCTGGGTGGTGTGGGGAGAATTTTGTCAAGGGATGATCTCATTTCAGGGGTTGACTTGAGAAAGTCATATCCCTGGCGGAGTAATTTATTGATGTATTCGAGGCCAGGATAATATTGGGTGACAAGGGGGATGCTTCTGTGTGGTCTGAGGGTAGGAATATTGTTGTTGGACGGGGAGGAATGTATTGCTCGGGAGATCTGTTTGTGGACAAGGTCTGCAGGATAGTTGCGGGAGAGGAAAGCACTGGTCAGGTTATTGGTGTAATTGTTGAGGGATTCGTCACTGGAGCAGATACGTTTGCCACGAATACCTAGGCTGTAGGGAAGGGAGCGTTTGATGTGGAATGGATGGCAGCTATCAAAGTGAAGGTACTGTTGTTTGTTGGTGGGTTTGATATGGACAGAGGTGTGGATGTGAGCTTCAACAAGATGAAGGTCAACATCCAGGAAGGTGGCTTTGGTTTTGGAGAAGGACCAGGTGAAATTCAGATTCGAAAAGGAGTTGAGGTTATGGAGAAAATTAAGGAGTGTTTCTTCACCATGAGTCCAGACCACAAAGATGTCATCTATAAACCTATACCAGGCCAGGGGAAGCAGCTGTTGGGTCTTCAGGAAAGCCTCCTCCATGCGGCCCATGAAGAGGTTGGCATAGGATGGAGCCATCCTGGTTCCCATGGCAGTTCCCCTGATTTGTTTGTAGGTCTGGTCTTCAAAAGTGAAGTAATTATGGGTGAGGATGAAGTTGGTAAGTGCGATAAGGAACGAGGTTTTTGGAAGATACCCTGCAATATTCCCAGACTACCTTCTCTACCCAGCGGTTCCTACCCCTGTAACCGACCCCGCTGCAAAACCTGCCCCATGCATCCCCCCACAACCACCTACTCCAGCCCCGCTACTAGGAAAACATACACAATTCAAGGAAGGGCCACGTGTGAGACTACACATGTCATTTATCAGCTGACATGCCTGCACTGCACAGCCTTTTACATCGGTATGACAACAACTAAACTGGCTGAGCGCATGAACGGACACAGACGAACTGTCCGCCTAGGAGATGTCCAATACCCAGTAGCGGAGCATGCCCTCCAGCATAATTCTAGGGACCTAGGAACCTGCTACACTGTATGTGCCATTTGGCTTCTCCCACCCAACACCAGTCCCTCTGAACTGCGGAGATGGGAACTTGCACTCCAGCACATCCTTTCATCCCGCCATCCCCCTGGACTAAACCTACGTTAAACAACCTCACTCCCATTTACTTTTCAGTCTTCTCCTCTTTCCCTTTCCTCTTTAGCCATTCATGCATCTTTCCATCCTACATCTTTATACTATACACCTCTTTACTTCTGTATGCATCCTCTTTGGTTTGAAGCTGGCACAGTACCTGCAGTAGAATATCTTTGGCTTCCCTCTGACAACCATGCCTCCATCCTTGCTACCTTCCCTGTTTTCCTTTCCCTGTTGCTTCATAACCTGGGTTGTGAGTAACTAAATCCACTTTCCCTTCTTCCCTTTCTTTCCCCTCTCTCCTCCCTGATGAAGGAACATTTATTCCGAAAGCTAGGAGCTTAAATTTTCGGTTGTTTTTTGTGTCTCTATCGGCTGTACTGAGCTGAGGTAAGTACTGGCCAGCCCCTCTATCTCTTTGTTAGTAATTGTTTCACATCTTTATATGAGATTTTCCATTAATTAGTTATAAATATTATAAATATTTCTGTAATATCATATACACCATTTACATCACACAAAATCACAAATGGAAATTAATACAGAACTCAATACAATAATAAATGAAAAGCTACAATTATTGATATCATAGGTGCATTATCTCTTATTTACCTGACAGTCAGACTTATACAAAACATGGCATAGAGATTCATGGACTTTTATCAAGATATGTAACAATCAGTTACTAAGCATCTTATTCAACAGATCACTGTACAGTATAACACTGCAGAACTCAAACTGTGTGACGCTCTACACATGCCTGTACACAATTCCAGTTTTTACAAGCTTAGTAGATCTATCGTGTATCAGCAATTACATTTTTACCCAAACAATTGATGTTACATTTCAGCTCTAAGTGGTTTTAACTTCCTCTTCCTGTCTTCAGCACATGTTTTTGTTTCATCCTCTGTGTATCAGGCACCTGAAGAAAGGGGCCTTGGTTACCAAAACTGATCACTGTATAAATCTCTATCTATTACAATCTTCACTTTTGTGACTAAATCATGTCTAAACTAAATGTTCCAGATTTTAATCCTTTGATATGTGGCCCTGTTTAAAAATTCAATATCAACTTCATTTAACAGCAAGCATTTCAGACTTTTTAAACCAAAGATTGTCTTTTTGGAGAATACACCATGAAACATACCACGTGAAGACATGTCAACAATGTATTTTATTCACCGTATTGCTCATAATGAGCTACGGTTGCTTGGTGGATGAAGTACAGCTTAAGCTAGCTTTTCAATCTGATCTCTGTCAAAAACCGTATAGCTCCCTTCCAGCACAACCAAGAAAAAGTTTATAGGTTCATATGCTTCTAATTGTCCTTAGGTGTGCAGTACAGTTTGAGACATTCTCAAGTTTCATCCTTCATACAAATGTTTAATTAGAACACAAGCAAAACAGAAATTTTCACAACTGTGAAAAAAAGACAGAAAGAAGGTAAAATACAGAATATGCAGATTATTGCTAAATAATATCTCAAAAAGACAATTTTCATCTCTGTGAGGGCATCATCTCTTAGAACGTTTGTATCCTTCCTTACATGTAGTGAAATATGAAAACTAGTTCCTCCGTATCTTTGCCTCCCATTTTATCATGTATCTGACAGAATAGTTCACTAATATACAGAATATTTCACTAATATATGAATAAAATGATGGTCATCATGTCGCAAATATTTTTTTTTTCGTGTTCTTTGTACTATTTGAACAGAGAAACACTTCTGTAATGAAAGGCATATTTCATTTTTCTGTTCCTCCCTCTATAAATTTCATTACTGCAGGACTAGGGTGTCAAGATAAAGAATGCTGCAGAAAGACTGACATATCCACAGATTCAAGGTTGTTAATGGATGACATATTTTACTTCTGGTTAAGTGTTTGCTGTGCTCATCATACCTGAAATATTAGATAGGGAGCGTCTGCAGAGTTTGAAATGGAAAAAAGAGAGGCTGTGGGAGATTGAAGTAATGAGACAATCTGCAATGCATCCCTGGGTGGAGCAACTGAAAGAGGACTGCCCACAAAATATGTATCTAGATGATGAACCTGTTTCAAGATTGCAACTGAGATACAGTCCTAACAAAACAAAAATCTCGCATTACGTTTCACCAAAGTGAAAAATTATATGACAACACCTAATAACTGCAAAAAGAAAATTTAATTGAGAAAACAGAACAATTACCCTAAGAAAAAGATATTGTCTGCAGTTTCACAATCATCATTACTCGTGACAAGTGTTTGTCATTTCTTAAGTCACTTTACTTATTTGCTATCAATGCCATACATTTGAATAATAATAATAATAATGATGATGCACTAAAATGCATCTATAAACAATCCAGCTATGTAACTGGAAATTTTATCTCCTTGTGAAGAAGTTAATACAGTCGAAAGCTGAGTAGAAAGACGATCGCTTTTCCCATGTTACTTCACCCTATATTCACAAGAGATCGTATAATATGAAGGATTCAGCAATGTTTCATTTTAAACAGTGCTCCTTTACTTGTGAGTTTTAAGGTTAGAAACATTCTGAAAATTACCTCACAACATATTAATTCAAATCTAGCCACGACTGGACAGGAATCAACAGTGACAGTGAAAACTGGCAATGTGATCCTTCTTTTGGAGGATTCAGAGGAGTTAATGAAACTTGAATCAAGACACCTAAGACAGGTATTTAATATAATTATAAAACAACTTTTGGTCAACCAGCTAAACTGCATTTTATATCTGAAACCCTAACTGTTGCCTTTTGTGTTGTGTGCTGCCTCAATGATGGTGCAATCTTTCATCTTGATACATTTGGTTTTTCAGTCTGTTGTCCCCCCACCACCATCTTAATTTACTCAACTCATCCATCAACTTTTATTCCCAATCCAATCCAATCTTAACTTTCAGTACCTTTTCTTGCAGAAGCTACAAGAAAATAAAAAATATATAGATAAATTGAAGAAACAAAGGAAACAACAACTTGAATATTAGAATAAAGGAAATCTATGAGAAAACAACTTCCAGCGCACATTCAAGAGAATAAAAGGTGAGTATGTCACTAAATATTGATTCATGATTCATTGATTCATGATTAAAGATTGTCATTGCTGAGATTTGTACAAATTCTTCCACTGCAACACAAGCCTGATGTTTTGCTGAATTTCACACAGAATCTATTTCTATTACTTTGTTAGAATTGCTTCTTCATCCAAATCCCATGAGTGGTTCAGCCTCCTAATGCTTTCAGGTGTCAATTTCAAACTTTCTGGGATAAATGCAGAACTTTGTTTCGCAAAAACATATTAGAACCTGTAAAGACAGAGGAAAGGTTAAAAACTGCAAAATGATTTACAAACTGAAACTGTTTCCTCAGTAACGAATACAAAAGTTAAAACAACAATTTAAATAACGATATAATACTCAAATACTTGACATATTATAAATGGCATATTTCTTCAGTACAAAATTCCTAATTTTTTTACCACAAAAACTGTTAGTAGCATTACCTTGCAGTTTAAATCCATATGTGAAGAAGATTTCAAGTTTATATCCATTTGACTTGTTCCTCAGGAGGACGTGGCTGTCCTGTACTGCGAACAGCATCAAGCTCCAAGTATGGAATAATACCAACATAAGGTCTGTGGGCATGGAGTGAGTCTAAACTTGGGTAATACTGTCGATAGCAAAGGTATGATATTGACAGACCCAAGAGAGAGCCACACAACACATCTGTAAAAAATAAAATAAAACATAGTTAACTCCAGATACTTCCTTCTATTGTACCAGTTTAGAAACAGAAACCTACAAATAATCATAACTAGCTGTATTTCACTAAGCACTTGCAGTAAAAGCAAAAATTTTTCTCAAAATTATAAACATATACAGGGTTATTCTAAATGATCACAAAATTTTATATTTATTCAAGTACAAATCCAAAAATGAAGAAGCTTTACACCAATGAAAAGAGGAAGTTTCGAAGTTTTTTTCCCTTAATGTTTGATATCCATTTAATAAATTTGATAATTTGTAATTAATTAGTTCTTGTAATTATTTAATAATTAGAAATGTTATAAATGTTCAATGTGGCCACCACTGGGTGCACAGCAAACATCGACACAGTAACCAAACTCGTCCCGCACATGCGAAAGCGTACATGCTGTTACTGAGTGGACAGCAGCAGTGATCTGTTTCCACATATTGATCAGAGTGATTGGTAGCGGTGAGATGTAAACAACTTCCATCACATAACTCCATAAGAAATAGTCGCAGGGCGTGAGATCAAGGGATCTTGGTGGTCAGAAGTGCACAGCCAGGTCCTCAAGTCCCCTGCAACCAACCCAGCGCTGAGGAAAGGAGTCATTCAAAAGCCTGATGCATCATGGTGCCAATGGGGTGGAGCTACACCTCATTGGAAAATGAAGTCCTGGGAATCTTCCATAACTTGAGGGAACAGCCATTGTTCCAACATGTCCAGGTATGTGATTAGCATTACAGATCTTTCCGCAAAGAAAAATGGTCCATAAACCTTTGTACAGGATATGGCACAGAACACGCTGATCTTCGGTGAGTCTCCTTCGTGTTGCAATGGTGACTGTGGTTGGTTGGTTTGTGGGATTAAAGGGACCAGACTGCTATGGTCAACAGTCCCTATTTCCAAAAACTAAAAACACCCACAGAGAATAAAAATCGAACAACAGAAAAGACGGCAGACGACACAGGACGAGAGACACAGACACAGATCAGACAAAACGAATTAAAATCACACAGTGTGTTGGTGGTTGGCCGACCATAGAGAAAAAAGAAAAAGCCAACAACCACAAAATATATTAAAAACTCAGTATAAAAGCAAAGGCCAGAATCAACACTAAATAAAGATAAATACTTAGAGCAAATGATAAAAGCCCCCTGCCCAAATAAAACGCAAAACTAAACCTGCCATAGCAGAGTCATCAGTTAAAAGGGCAGGGAGCGTATCAGGCAGCACAAACGTCTGCCGGAGCATAGTTAAAAGTGGACAGGACAACAAAATGTGGACCACCGTCAAAGCCGACCCGAATCGACAGAGAGGCGGGTCCTCATGCCGCAGTAAATGGCTGTGTGTCACGCAGGTGTGGCCAATGCGGAGCCGGCAAAGGACTACTGAGTCCCTGCGAGTGGCTCGCAGGGATGACCGCCACACAGTCATCATCTCCTTGACGGCATGGAGTTTGTTAGGGATGGTCAGACCGCGCCATTCAGCGTCCCATAGCGTGAAAACTTTGCAGTCTAAGACCGTTCGCAAATCAGTCTCCAGGAGGCTAATGTCCAGGGTTGGTTCACCGGTGGCCTGTTTGACCAGGCGGTCAACATGTTCATTGCCCGGCATACTGACATGACCAGGGGCCCACACAAAGACCACAGAGCGCCTGCAATGGGCAAGAGTATGCAGGGACTCCTGGATAGCCGTCACCAGTCGAGAGCGAGGGAAACACTGGTCGATAGCTTGTAAACTGCTCTGTGAGTCGCTACAGATAACGAAGGACTCACCTGAGCAGGAGCGGATATACTCTAGGGCACGAAAGATGGTGACCAGCTCAACAATAAAAACGCTGCAGCCAGCCAGCAAGGACTGTTGTTCGTAATGGTTCCCTAGAGTTATAGCATAACCGACCTGACCAGCAACCATCGAACCGTCAGTGTATACAATCCCAGAGCCCTGATGCGTGGCTAGGATGAAATAAAAGTGGCGGTGGAAGGCCTCTGGAGGGACTGAGTACTTCGGTCCCTGTGCCAAGTCGAGCCGAAAGCAAGGGCGAGGAACACACCACGGGGGTGTAAGCAAAGGGGCTCGGAAAGGAGATGAAACAGGGAAAATCCCAAGAACGGAGAGAAGCTCTTTGATGCGGACCGTGATTGTACAACCTGACCGGGGCCGACATTCTGGCAGATGGATGACCGATTGCGGGAACAGAAGACGATAATTTGATGCCTGGGCAAGCTAAAAACATGGGCAGCATACGCGGCCATTAAACAGTGGCGCCGTAACTGCATTGGAGGGACACCTGCCTCCACAAGTAAGCTGTTCACAGGGCTGGTCCGGAAAGCACCAGTGACAAGGCATATCCTGCTGTGAAGGATTGGGTCCAGCACCCGCAACGCCGAAGGGGATGCTGAGCCATAAGCCAGGCTTCCATAATCCAGACGAGACTGGATTAATGCCTGGTAGAACCGTAAGAGGGTAGATCAGTCGGCGCCCCAGCTGGTGTGGCTCAAGCATCACAGAGCATTTAGATACTGCCAACACATCTGCTTAAGCTTCCGAATATGACGCAGCCAAGTCAACCGGGCATCAAAAACCACACCCAAAAATCTATGTGACTCCACACACAGCAAGAAGTTTGCGGCAGCTCTGGGTGAACAGTGCGTCACCGGCAGAAATGCAGAACGCAGGTCTTGGCTGCCGAAAACTGGAAGCCATGCGCTACAGCCCAAGACTGTGCCTTGCAGATAGTGCCCTGCAGCTGACGTTCAGCAGCTGCAATGAAAATAGAGCTATAGTAAAGGCTGGAGTCAGCATACAAGGACGATGAGACAGACGTTCCCACTGCTGCAGCGTGCCCGTTAATTGCTATTAAAAACAGGCAGACACTTAAAACCGATCCCTGTGGCACCCCATTCTCCTGAACTCGGGAGGAACTAAGAGAGGCCGCGACTTGCACACGGAAGGTACGATGCGACAGAAAATTGCGTAAGAAAATCGGCAGCGGACCCCGAAGACCACAATCATAAAGTGTAGAAAGGATGTGGTGGCGCCACGTCGTATCATACGCCTTCCGCATGTCAAAGAAGACAGCGACGAGGTGCTGACGGCGGGCAGACTCCAGGCTCACCAGATTGTCAGCGGCAGAGCGGCCTTTTTTGGAACCCACCCTGAGACGGAGCCGGGAGGCCCTTAGACTCAAGTACCCAACTCAATCGCCGGCTCACCATCCGTTCGAGCAGCTTGCAAAGAACGTTGATGAGGCTAATGAGGCGGTAGCTGCCCACCTCCAAAGGGTTCTTGCCAGGTTTCAAAACGGGGGTGACAATGCTTTCCCACCATTACAACAGAAACACACCCTTGATCCAAATATGGTTGTGAAGGTCGAGGAGGCATCGCTTGCAGTCCACTGAAAGGTGTTTCAGCATCTGACAGTGGATGCGATCTGGCCCAGGAGCGGTATCAGGGCAAGTGGCTAGGGCATTGTGAAATTCCCACTCACTGAATGGTACATTGTAGGTTTCAGGATGGTGGGTGTGAAAAGAAAGGCTCCGACATTCCATCTGCTCTTTAATGGAGCGGAAGGCCAGTGGGTAATTCACAGAAGTGGAACTCAGAGCAAAATGCTCTTCCAAGCAGTTGGCAATGACATTGGAGTCACTACAAACCGCTCCATTCAGTGAGAGCGCAGGGACGCTGACAGGGGTCCGATAGCCATAGAGGCGTTGAATCTTGGCCCATACCTACAATGGAGAGACATGGAGGCCACTGGTGGACACGTACCGCTCCCAGCACTCCTGCATGTGTTGGCGAATGATGCAGCGGGCCCGCGCGGGAAGCCATTTAAAGGCGACGAGGTTTTCTGAGGATGGACGCCGCTTGTGACACTCGAGCGACCGCCGGCGATCTTTAATCACCTCAGCAATCTCAGGCGACCACCAAGGCACAGTCCGCAGCAGAGGACAGTAACGATGCCGGTGGTGACAGAGTGCACCACCACATCAATGGCGTTATTAGAAAGAGGCTCAATAGCGGCAATGGAGGAGAACAAATCCCACTCAGCCTTATTCATAGCCCACCTGCAAGGGCGCCCAGAAGAGTGACACTGTGGCAGTGACAGAAAGATCAGAAAGTGGTCACAACCACACATGTCATCATGCACACTCCATTGGACAGAAGGTAAGAGGCTAGGGCTGCAGTTCGAAAGGTCAATGGCGGAGTATGTGCCATGCGCCACACTGAAATGTGTGAAGGCACCATTGTTTAAAAGGGACAGGTTGAGCAGTGCCAATACATTCTCAATGATGGCATCTCAACCTGTTGCCACTGACCCACCCCACAGACGGTTATGGGTTTTGAAGTCGCCCAGTAACAAGAAAGGTGGCGGTAATTGGGCGATCAGCGCAGCCAGGACGTGCTGTGAGACATCACCATCCGGTGTAAGATACAGACTGCAGACAGTAACAGCCTGTGGCGCCCACACCCAAACAACAACAGCCTCTAAAGGTGTTTGTAGAGGGACAGACTCGCTGTGAAGAGAGTGAAGGACATAGATGCAGACGCCACCAGACATCCTTTCATAAGCTGCCTGGTTCTTATAATAACCCCGATAGCCACAGAGGGCAGGGGTTCGCATCGCTGGAAACCAAGTTTCCTGAAGAGCAATGCAGAAGAAAGGGTGAAGGCTGATAAGTTGTCGGAGCTCAGCTAGATGATGGAAGAAACCTCTGCAGTTCCACTGGAGGATGATATTGTCCATGACTCAGAAAGGCGTGAAGGGACTGGGAAGGTAGATTACGTCACTGGGTCACCTGCTGCCTCCGATTGAGCACCTATGCCAGTGCTATCCATGGTGGCTGAGGGATCGGCATAATCGAGGTCCTCAGCAGACGCCAGAAACTCTACCTCGTCCTCAGACGCAGAGCTGGAAGGTTGCTGTGGGACGGGTGCCACCGCGAGTTCCTTAGGCTTAGAGCTCTTCTTGGATTTCTCACGCTGCTCCTTGGGTTTCACTGGCTGGGAGGGCTTCACCGATTCAGTCTCCGGGACAGAGGAGGATCGTGAAGCCCTACAACCAGCTAATTGTGGGCACTTACGCCACTGTCGGTCGTCAGCCTTCCCACTTGTGGAAACCTGGGAAGGGAGGGACCTAAGGGACCCCTTGTGAGTGTGAGAAGTCGAAGAAGTTGGACACTTCTGCAGCTTAGAAGTGGGGACGGATGTCCCCGATGTGTGGGGGTTGTTGCTCCCGAGGTAGGTGATGCAGGAGCAACAGGGGGGACAATGCCCCCCATGGGCAAGGGGGCATGTGGAGTTGTATGGCTCTGTGATTGGACTGGAATATGCTGAACTGATGGGGCTAACACGGTTGTCGTTGCAGCAGCATAGGAGGAAGTCATTCGTACCGGATGTAGTTGTTCATATTTCCACTTGGCCTCAGTATAGGTCAGTTGGTCCAGGGTCTTATATTCCATGATTTTGCGCTCTTTCTGTAAGATCCTGCAGTCTGGCGAGCAAGGTGAATGGTGCTCTCTGCAGTTGACACAGATGGGAGGCGGGGCACATGGAGTATTGGGATGTGATGGGCGTCCGCAATCTCGACATGTGAGGCTGGAAGTGCAGCGGGAAGACATGTGGCCGAACTTCCAGCACTTAAAGCACCGCATCGGGGGAGGGATATAGGGCTTGACGTCACATCGGTAGACCATCACTTTGAGCTTCTCCGGTGATGTATCACCCTCAAAGGCCAAGATGAAGGCACCGGTTGCTACCTGATTGTCCCTCGGACGCCAATGAATGTGCCGGACAAAATGGACACCTCGATGCTCTAAGTTGGCGCGCAGCTCGTCATCAGACTGAAAAAGTAGGTCCCTATGGAAAATAATACCCTGGGCCATATTTAAACTCTTATGTGGTGTCACAAGTAAGTAACCTGTGTGACTGAACAGAGGATGCCGTTTTTATCAAAACTGACCCAGAGTGCATTTTGGACAAGCCCTCCACCTCCCCAAACTTGTCCTCTAAATGCTCTACAAAGAACTGAGGCTTCATGGATACAAAGGATTCCCCATCAGCTCTGGTACAGATGAGATACCTGGGCCAATACGTCTCACTTTCATTCATTGCCTTTCGTTCCTCCCATGATGTGGCCAGGGAGGGGAACGATTTGGGGTCATAAACATTAGCCCTCAAACGCTTAGAGACTGCTGGTGGCTGGCCACCAGCAATAGAAGATGTGCCACGCTTCATTGCATGTCATCCACCCTGATGCCACCTACTCCGACCAAGGGGCCTCTCCATGGGTGCCACACAGCCACAGCATGGGCCACCTGGCAGGATGGTCATTGCCAGGAGTTCTGATGCCCCAGGGAGATGGGCATATACTCCTTGGCATACATGGGGAGCAAACGGCACAGGCATCAGCAGAGCGATTCCTGTGTTGTCAGGGGGCTACAACCAACAAGGTACATGGCGGCCCCACCACAATGGACTGGCTACCGTGCTGGATATTAGGTGCAATAAAGTCCACGATAGTTGCCTCCGCAAAAAGCAATACGGCACAGTGCATAATGGAAATTGCACCCAGGAATGCATTCTCACCCAAGATATGGAGAATGAGCGGGACGGCAATGCGACGACAGTAAAGCTGGCTAGAGGTCTCAATGCACGATGGACAAAATGCACCATGTAAGGCGCCCTTCCCCAATCGGCTAGCTCTTCGGAAGAATTTTGAGATATGGAGGTCAAACCCGACAGAGGACCATCACATAAGTCCGAAATGTTTGAGACTCCTTTTAGTCGCCTTTTATGACAGGCAGGAATACCACGGGCCTATTCTTACCCGCAATGGTGACTGTGAATTTTTCCAAATCCCAAATGCGAGCATTATGTCTGTTGACTTTTCCACTAAGGTGGAACGTCACTTCATCGATAAAAATTACACACTGTAGAAATGCGCCATACTCCATCTTTACTAGCACATAACCACAAAATGCAATACGCTCCTCTTTGTCAGTGGGGTTGAGAGCCTGCGCAAGTTATAATCGGTAGAGCTTGTACAGCAAATGCCATTCAGAATTTTCCATACAGTTGGCACTGGGGTCTTCCAAGTTCTCGCCTGGCTCTATTGGTAGACATACTGGGACTACGCACAAAACTTCCTTGAATCTGCCCGACATCATCCTCTGGCCCACACGGTCAGCCTGTGCTACTTTCCGTTGCACACAATCCCAGTCTGTTTAAATTGCTTAAACCAACAGCTAATTATTTTGTGAGTTGGTAGTTGAATACCAAAGTTGGTACAAAATGCCTACTGCACTGAAATTTGCAACTCACCTTTCATGAACTCAAGAAGGCAGAAAACCCTGAAGAAGTAAAATTGCTACAAGAAGGAAAGGATCTGAAACGAAAAATCTAAAAAATACAAGACAGAAATGCAAGTTAAAGTCATGTCAAATATAAAAAAACAGGTTAAGCTAACAAATTGTATTGCAACAAGGACAACAGATTTTGCCATTGAAGATAGAAAAGACAAAGAAAAAGTATATAAAGAAAGCAGTGATAATGTAGATAATCTTAGGTATATGGCAGGTGATTAAATATTTAATGATCAAGAATTGCTTCATTTTGCAAGAAATTAACTGTATGCAGGTGATCGTATTTTAGTAACTTTTTTTTTAAATAAACGGAACTAATTGAATAGCATGTGAAAATTTTTCAGCGAAGATGACTGCAGGAATGAGCACAAGATGCAATTTCATGTTTTATCAGATATTCCCATACATTCGTAGCCATTTTACGTCAAGCTTATGATATGAATGAGAAGAACACCCCTCTCCAATTACCAAAAGCAGCACTTTCTTTAGCTGCTACTAGTATATTTAAACATTTGTGTTTTACTGTGGATTTTTGTATTTATAATGCGAAGTAGCATATTAAACCCTTGTTAAAGTAAAAATCAATTGTCTATCATAAATACTTATCCATGTTAATGACAATACAATGACAGAAAAAAAACACAACACCAAGTAATGGTTGTGTGACAAACAAAGTTGGTAGGCATGTTTCTGAAAGATTCTCTCTCTTCAAATGTTATGCCAGTCACGTAAGAGTGGCACTGATAGTGCTACTATGGAAGTAAATCAGATCTGCTTTAAGTAAGTGCTGTAATGGTAGTGAGTATTAGTTACCTTTGAGATTGGAGATGGTGATTTGATGTTAGTCAAGAATGCCTTTAAGGCGACAAAGGCATCATTATCAACAAATGGTTCAAATGGCTCTGAGCACTATGGGACTTAACTTCTGAGGTCATCAGTCCCCTAGAACTTAGAACTACTTAAACCTAACTAAACTAATGACATCACACACATCCATGCCCGAGGCATGATTTGAACCTGCAACCGTAGCAGTCGTGCAGTTCCAGACTGTAGCACCTAGAACAGCTCGGCCACTTCAGGCAGCTTATTATCAACACCTCACCGAGTTCCAATGAGGTCGTGTAAAGACTTGGCAGGAATGTAGCCACTGTACATGATTTCTGGCAGTGGTGATCACAGGAATGTACAGCCACAAGAAGACCGGGCACCAGACAGCCGCATGGCACTACAGAGAGTATTCGGCGTATGGCTCTGACGCATCATACTGCATCTGTGGCAGCAATTTGAGCAGCAGTTGGCACCCTGGTGACACAACAAACTGTTAAGTCTGTTACTTCAACAACAGCTCTGGGCCAGATGCCTTACAGCACACATTCCACTGACCTCAAACCACGGTGATCTGTGAATTCAGTGGCGAAAAGCAAGAACTCATTGGAGAGCACAGTGAAGATCTCCTGTGTTTTCTGATGAAAGCAGGTTTTGAGTTGGTGCCAGTGATGGCCATAGGTTGTCAAGGAGGCGGCCAGTTGAGGGCCTGCAACCAACCTGACACTGTGCAATGCAGGAACATTCTCGTGGTATGCAAACCGACTACAAATTTGTATGTCAACCCGGTGATTTGACCTCTTGTGCTGCCATTCGTGAACAGCATTCCAGAGTGTGTTTTTGCCCACATACAACTGTTGTAACTCAACATGCTCTACAGAGTGTCGACATCTTACCTTGGACTGCTTGACCACCAGATGTCTCCAATCGAGCACGTAGAAGACATCATCAGATGACAACTCCTCCAGCATAATCCACAAATGGCATCAGCTGCCCCTGTATTGACCTACCAAGTGCAACAGGTATGGAACTCCATCCCACAAACTGACATCTGGCACCAATACAGCGCAATGCATGGATGTTAGCATGCTTGCGACAACATTCCGATGGTTATATTGGTTATTAATGTACCAGCATTTCACATTCGCAACCACTTATCTCGTGTTTACATTAACCTGTGATCATGCAATGTTAATCACTCAAATATGTTATCTAGACAAATATATTCCGGAAATTTCATTACTCTATATTAATTATTTTTTGGTATTGTGTTTTTTTCCCTATTCACTGTACATTATGGTAGTTCACTAGAAATAAAACTTTCTGTAATATTTATTTATGTTTGTTCTTGCATTTCGTAAGTGATTCCAAGTACATTATGCATGCTTCAAGATAAAAGATACAAGATGCAGTGACTGAGGATTCAACAGTGTCATGTAAGATTCCTTACTAGTGTGCAGTTAAAAAAATATTCAAAACTATTTAAGAAATAATAATGTTTTATTTACAGTTTTCTAATTATTTTTTGAGTGTATCAAATCAACTGCCTTAACTACAACCATTTACATGTAGACTAATGCAACAAGAATTGAGATTTTGCAGCTTTTTGCCCTCAACAACCAAATAAATCACAGTAGCTGTCCATTTAAAACAAGACAAAGATCCTATGTGTACATTACAAAAGCTGCAAACTGGACATTCTAGAGGACCAACAAATCTTCATAAACAAAATAATGTAAGCACAGCATTTGCTTGATGAAATAAAATACACTGGAGTTCCCAATACTTCCAGCAAACTTCTGTTTCAAGAATCCTACCCACTGCAAGTTCCTATTTCATTATCTTTCATTACTTCGAAAATCAATTCATGTCTCTCTCTCTCTCTCTCTCTCTCTCTCTCTCTCTCTCTCTCTCTCTCTAAACAGGATCATAAAGTGATAGTGGGAGAGGCTCAGAATAGTCTTGGTAGTGATAAGGCATATGATATAGGTGGTGACTTGGGCAGGACCACTAGTCAAACTTGGGCCACTGATGATCAATGTGTACAGCTGTTCCAGCATTACAATCAACCCCATCTTGACAGTATTGTGAGCTGAGTTCATATGGGACCTGATAGGGTGCTGATGACTGTTGACAAGACACACATTTTGGTGATGATAGTCGGGCTATACTGGACACTAGTCTGGGAAGGGGTGGTCAGTGATCCTAATAAGTGACAACACAGCAGGTGGACCTGTCTTGTTCAGGCCAAATTTCAGTGATAATGTGCAGACGAGCTAGACATTTTTAGTACAAAATCAGGTACAACACATCCCTGCTAGAGGACATTAAAAATGGAAGTTTATTCATTAAATGAGAAATGCAGATCAGAAGGTGCTGCAAGCTTATTTTATCAAAATATTACATGAATTAAAGGTAAAATATGTGAATTGCTAATAGATCTTAACTCGTTACTTATTTGTATACCAGAACATCATTTACATGGTGAAGAAATATAAAGCCTTTCTTTGGAGAGGTACATCTTATATGATTTCCATGCTAGCAGTTCACTGTGGAAGGGAGGGATGGCCATTTACCCCGAGTGGAACGTTTTATTCAAAAGAGCTGACATATCAAAACACTGTAAAGAGCAAATATTTGAATAGTATGCAAAAAGAGTTTAACTTTCAAACAAAAAACCCTTTAATTATCAGCCTCAGAGGATCCTCCAGTGCTGACTTCAAGGTTTCCCCTCTCCAAACTTGTCTCTGTAAGTAATTGTAGGAGAAGCTGCCTTAAGTTGCATAGGAAGTTTAATCTATTTTGGCCTAGCTTACGGGGTCACTGCAGGACCCCCTTAGTATCAGTTAATGTTTTGAAATTCGCCACAGACAGTATACCTCCCAACTAGAGTTCAGGGACAGTAGAATGAACACAAACAATATCTTTACAAATTGTTCTCTAGTTGAAGGATACAGTGTGAGGAAAATTAGTAATGGAATGTCAGATCATGATGTGCAGGCAGTAATACTGAAAGGAATGAAGGCAGAATCATATTACAAATAAGTGAATCTCACTTGCAAGAGATCTCACATGCAACATAAACACTTAAAGCCAATCTCGAAGGGGAACTTCGCAAGAGGTATACAACACAGGCAACTTGAATGACAAACATTCTTACTTTCTTTGTTAGCTCTTTGCTATTGAAACCTTGCAGGCAGATATGTAGTAAAGAGCCCCATAATGGAATTTCACAACTGACAACACTACAAAGTAATGCGGAATATCATCAGACAGGTTAAAATAATGCACTCCACCAAAATAATAGAAAGCTCCCAGAACAAAATTAAATATATATTTTTTCAACTGTGGAAAAAGGCATCAGGACAGAAATTGGGTGTTTAACATATTATACCTTTCTTATGCAAGAATGAAACTGTTAGAGATCCAGCTGAGTTGCGCAAAATAATTAATGAGCACTGTGTCAACAGTACATCGGTTAAATCAAAATTTTACTGGTACCGGTAAATACATAGAACTCCTGAAAGCTGGTGTTCTGAGTCAACTACCTCACAAGCAGCTACATGGAACAAGCAAAGATGAGGCTGAATCAATTATTAGATTAGGAGATGGTAAAATTTCAAGTAGTATTATGAAAATCACTGTAACATAACTTAATTCTGTAGTCAGTTACTTACCTGTGCATTGTGTCTTTCAGGTATGGTCAACTTCCTAACAGACTGAAATACTCTTTGGTGAAACCACTTTATAAAAACAGTAAAAAGAGAGAACATAGACAACTACTGGTTAATAGCTTAGTTTCAGGAAAGCAGTATCCACAGAAAATCGAATTTATTATTTTGTGTGTGACACACTGTCAGGGCTAAAATGATAGGTTGAGGCTACTCAGTATTTTTTATTTTAACAAAAGCATTTGACTACACAAATTATGTGTTACTTTTCAAAAGTTGAAACTTTATATGATTAGCAAAAAGAGTTTAACAATGGTTCAACTCATATGTGGAAAGCAAGAAGCAGAACTTTGTCCTTCAGTGAAAAAAAATGGGAAGATGTTTCAATCTGACTGGGGTCATATAAAGTGGGGGGGAATGAGGAATTTGGGGGGAGGGGGAGTGCCATAGGGTTCTAGCCTGGATAGATCACTTTTTTTGGTAGATATCAACAATCTTTCGCTAAACAGGATAGGTGAATCAAAAATTTCTCTCTTTGTGGTCGACAGGTAAAAAACATAGAATGTAATAAAAACGATGTAGCTACTAGGTTGGTCAGTAAAATCAGATCAGAATGTAGCTTTCAGATAACAGAGTAATTCTTAACTACAACAAATGTCATGGATACAGTTTCTATCACAGAACTCTTATAAAAGAGAATTTTTTCCCCCCAAAGGTATTTTAGGGAAACTTTGTCTACTCGCACTGTGGTGGTGGTGGTGGTGGTGGTGGTGGTGGTGGTGGTGGTGGTGGTGGTGGTGAGATAGATGGTCAGAAACTGAAAGATATAGAAAATACAGAAAACAGGAAGGGAGTGAAGAAAGGTAGCCAGTATACACCCTCTGCCTATGCCCATTTATTCTAACTGATAACTTGGCGATAGTCATAACAATGCAAAAGACCAAACAGCCTCCACATTTACCACATACAATGCACTTAGTTACCCACTCTTATTAACTCATACATGATATCTGTCAGTGATCTCTGTCTTGCATATTGCCTATCTCTCACCTTTAAACTCTCAGGTTTTCAAATCTCTTCTGGTGCATTTCCCAGCAACCAGTCTTTCATTCTCATCCTGTCCATAAGTCTCCCCTGACCCACGGTTCTGGAAGACTTTCCCGAACTCTCCCCATTTCCTGAACGTCACCAGTCCTTTCCCTTCACCCCTTCACCTTCTCATTTCAACCCTCCTGCCAAGAGGAGCCATTGGCTCTTAAAGCTTGCAAATTTCAATATCTTTATTTGTGCTTTCTATTGCCACCGTACAGTGTGGATTAGGATCACATGGTCTACAAAATACTGAATTTAATTCACAGCCTTTAAATTTACATGCTCTATTGCAGGCAGTGAAAATTTCACTATTTTTGCTAATGAGCAGCTTTGTATATCATAGTAATTACTTGGCAGAACTACTTAAAGCTTAAACCCCACTGACCATAAAATTAATTAAATCTGAGTACTCCTGAATTAAAAATTGAGACCAAAAAGCATCAATAATGTTAGCAATGGTAACCAAAATCTTTGCGTCTGTGAAAGATTCATCAAAAGTAAAAGAACAGGAACCATAAGTGTAATAAGCAATGAGAAGACATGTGAAACTGAATATCACTGTGCTTGTATACACACCTTGCCAATGATGATGATAATCACATGTCCGGCTCAGGGCTACACAGGTTGCTACTGTAAGAGGTGCAAGAAAGATGCACAGGCGCCAAGATCTTCCTCTTCCAAATGGTGTAAAAACATGAAGCTTCCCAGCCAAGTAGAAAGCAACAAACCCCATACTTGCAAATGAAACTGAAAATATTCAGAAGCAATGGTCTAACTTATGAACTCAAATTCCAAACATTAAAGGGATACTCACATTATCTATTTTGAAACACTGATGTAAACATAGTGACAATTCTATAACAGAACATATTAACCTAAATTAATAAATATGGTTAAAGATTAAAAACAGTCTTGATCACAACTTTTTATTTTTATTGGAGTCCGCCCCAGTAACTGAGTGGTCAGCATGACAGACTGGCAATCCAAAGGGCCCGGGTTCAAATCCCAGCTGGGTCGGAGATTTTCTCTGCTCAGGGACTGGGTGTTGTGCTGTCCTAATCATCACCGTTTCATCCCCATCGACGCTCAAGTCGCCGAAGTGGCGTCAAATCGAAAGACTTGCACCAGGTGAACTGTCTACCCATTTCATTTTTTCATTTTTATTGGAGTGACTGGTTTCGATTCTATTCAAGAACCATCTTCAGGCTCTGAAAAAACATATTACCAGATAGATTTCAGAGTCTGAAGATGGTTCTTAAATAGATTCGGAACTGGTCACTCCAATAAAAATAAAAACTTGTGATCATGACTGTTTTTAATCTTTAAATTTTAATTTAAGGATCGCTGATAATGTTTTCAAAAATTTTATTTTAATACATATGCACTCTGAAAAAAGTTATACCAATAATTTGTACAAGATGTGTGTATATCAACATTCTTCCAAGTTGAAGTTTGACTAGCTGTTTTCTTTGCTTACTACATAACTAACTAATCTTTGGTTTTCATTTAGAGTTCAATTTTTCGGGTGATCAGATCATAGGCCTGTTATCAGAAAGATGGTTATTTGGTTTTGACTGATACATCTCACTTCTTTTCAATTTACTCTGCTTTCTATTCCACACTAATGTCTGTGGAACTCTTTTTCTACTGTCTAGAGGTTGATAATGGCCATTTTAGTTAGAGAATATACTTTCAGGTGTGTGCAGTGAAAGAAATTATTGAAAAATTCCACTTTGACCATTGTACAGGCAGTTCTTTATTTACTCTTTTTTTTCTATCTGCAGAAAATTAGAAGTCTTATAAAAATCTAAACTGATTTTCCTGACACAGAAATTTTCATCTAAAAGCACTGTTGTACTGCAACTTATTTTGTCCTTAAGCAATCTTATCTGCACCAGTAATTCAGTTACAATGTGATTCCATACTACAGCTTCAGCAGTGAAGCAGCAGAAGCCTTGCATTGCGAATGTATAGTATATGATCTCTGAGCTGCAGTTTGCATTAAGTCCTTAATTGCAGTTTGAGATACAAGAACAGAAAATGTGATATCTTTTCTGCACACACTATCTAGTCTCTATACTGTACTTATTCAAAATTCCTTAAGCTTTCATTTAAGGTTCTTTTAAACTCATTTAATCTTTGGTGTCCTTTTTCCTGTTGTTCACACAGTTGTAGTGTTCTTCTCCATTTGTGCTTCAATGACTGTCCCTACCCAGCAAGGGCAGAACAGGAGACGGGGCAGGAGGGGGGGGAGGGGGAGGGGAGGGGGGGCTGGAATTTAGAAAGGCACCTGAATTTCATTTTTGTGGCAGCACAGATTTTTCTGTGGTCACTCTTCATTTGGTTTTACAAAATAAATAAGTCTCAGAGGATACTAGTCCAATGGCAATAACTGTCAATATTGAAATTTTTCAAAGTACAGTAGGACACCTATCACTGATGACAGTTATTACGTCCTATCATTGAATTGAAGCCATCGAGCATATACCATCCCAGAAGCACAGTGTCTGACTTAGACTGAGGTCAGGGAGGTGGTGATTCCGGCTGCAACTGCTGGCAGCTTGCTGCAGTACAGCTGTGTTGATCCTCCTTGGCTGTTGCTGCCATTGGAACTGGTTGCTCTGTGGCCTATGGGCACTTGTGTACAAGTGATCCTGCAGTCATGTTATTAGCACATGCAAGTAGTCCAGCCCATGCAACACTGCCTGCGGCAATTCAATGGTCATGGGTGATGAAACTGGCCCCACCCGTTTCCATGGTGTCCATCAGAATCTAGAGTTTATGCCAGTGGTGCCAGTTTGCTGCAACATCCTGATTGCTGCTTAATTTTCTGTCAGCAGGGCACCCTTGTGTGATGCAGTGCACCACACTGTGTAGAACAGGTCACTCAGAATTAACTTGGTAATAGGATTAGCATGAATGGGAAACAGGATGACTGCTTAAGCAGATTCCAAATCTGTATCAAAATAATCCTCTGGCACCATATCAAGAGTCGCATTCTGACCTGCCAGAAGATGGGAGATAAGATCCGTGTTCATGGTTTGCGTCGTAGAGCAGTACTGAATACCATATGCCTACATTGACAAAAATATTGCTCACCCCTGGAGACACTGTGTTGTTTTTTGTGGACTACCAGCTTCCATATGAAAATGGGGCAGCAGAAGCTTGTGATCAGCCAAGAGCATAACCCATTGGCTGTTGACTAATCACAGAATGTTTTGAGCACAGAAATGATTGCCAGGGCATCTTTCTCTATCTGGGTGTAGATGCATTACGCCATCATTAGAGTTTTGGTTTTGAAGTAAAGACAATAGGGCGTTCCATGCAGTTTATCTTGTGGGATAGAGCTTCTCCAAGCCCATAATCAGAGGTATCTGCGGCCACTATTAACAATTTCCGAAGATCATACACTATCAGATAGACTGGATGGAGGAAAGTCTGCTTGAGGTCTAAGAAGGTTTTTTGACAGATGGGTGATCACTGATGCTTTACGTCTTTTCATATAAGGTGTGCAACGGCTCCTCAATGGCTGCCGTGTGGGGAGTAAATTTCCAATAATAGTTTTATTGCCCAAGAACCGACTAATTGTTTGGCATAAGTGGTGCTCAAACTTCTTGTACGGCCTCTACATGTCGAGGTGTTGAGACTTTTGGGCAAAAAACACACATCTCTCTTCGTTGCATTTCAAGGTTGGCTTTTTCCAAAACATGAAACAGTGACTCCAGATTCTGCAAAAGATCCCTTGAATCCTTTCCCATGGCAATAATATCATCTAAATAACTCACAGGTTCAAGGACATCACTTGTCAGTTGCTCCATAGAGCAATGGAAAATAGTGGATGCACTTGAAATCCCAAATGCCAATTGTTTATACTGAAATAAGCCAAATGGATTACTGATCATTAGACCTCAAATTTTAGGTAAAAGCCTAGTTTGTTCCTCATCAAATAAAGGCAATAAAAGTTGTACATACACGAATTATGCCAATTTATGATCGAAAATGCTAGTTTTATAGCATCTAATGTATCTAATTTCAGGTTAGTACCTAATTGTACCTAAATTTTAAAAAATCCAGTTAAATAAATTTTTTTATGACTAACATTCTCTCATGGTCTTCCCAGCTAAGAATTACGCAAATATTTTATCGAAAATTGTAATTTTATAGTACCTAAAACACTTAATTTCATGTTAGAACCTGACTGTACCTCATTTTTAAAAATCCTAAAAATACCTAATTTCATGTTAGAACCTGACTGTACCTAATTTCTAAAAAATCCAGTCAAATAAAATTTGTGTGACTAAATCTACTCTTCTGGTCTTCCCGGCTACTTAGAAAACAGTAATTGAATGACAACTGCTTGCATACGTGAACGCCAACTAGGAGTCAGACAATGACAGCATACGCCAGGCTGTTCCAGCCCGCCCTGCTCTGCAGAGCGTTGTCGCTCGCTGTGAACCATTAAATGAGGCAGCAGGGCAAGGAGGAAACTTGTGATTCGCCTCTGGCACCTTCCTGCCCTGTCAGATCAGCCTGTTTAAAACACCTGCATTGTCTTCATTCAGTTGGTCAGTGTGCTGCTTGGATGTGGTGAAATATTTCACAGTGACAGTGTATTTGTGGAAAGTCAAGCGTGTCGAAAGTAGCCAGCTCCAAATCATCTCTGATTCATCAGGGTCAATCCAAATGAAGAGGTTCAATAAAAATTAAATTGGTTGCTTGACCATTTTTAAATATTTTAATTTTTTATGTGTGATTACCCTATAATTAAGAAGTTCAAACAGATTTTTTTTTAAATTTTACCTTTCACCTTTACTGAATGGTGGCCATTTTCATTTGTAAGCACGCGACAATCTTTCAGTTTAGAGATATTAGCAAAAATATGAATACCTCTGCACTGGGTTAAGTTACAACATTGCAATTGACATGATTGCTTTTAGAAAAGTGTCCTCTACAACACTGTCTATTACACAAAATACCCTAAATTCAAAAATAACCAGTCAAAATGACCTCCAAAGTTTGGTATCCAAATTTTTAAAAATCAACTTTTTAGGCCCAAAAATAACAAACAAGGAGTGATTTATGAGAGTCTATTTTTTTCCTATAATTAAATATCATACACTGCTAGCCTCATATACAGCAAGAACACTTATATACGTTTCCTTAATTTTATATGAAGGTAGTATCTGTTCCCAAAAGAACAGATACCATTGATGACTGTGCAGCTTCTTTAGAATGAAATGATAATTGAATCAACACCCTAACTGCAAACAGGCATTGTATACATCATTGGGGACATGTTGAAAATGTGGGCCCTGACCGGGACTCGAACCGGGTCTCCTGCTTAAATGGTAGGCGCTCTACCCATCTGAGCCACCGAGGGCACAGGGGATAGTGCACCTGCAGAGACTTATCCCTTGCACGCTCCCCGTGAGACCCACATTCTCAACATGTCCACACCAGATACTACTTCATATACAGTTAAAATATGGCTACCCGGCCACTGACCTTCTGGTGAAAATGCATACAATATGCCCCAGCTCGTACGGGACTTGATAGATTAAGCTGCCATGAGTAATGAGTGTGATGGGCAAACATCTATTAGGCACACTACGAATGCAGTGGTGTGGACATGTTGGGAATGTGGGTCTCACGGGGAGATTGCAAGGGATGAGTCCCTGCAGATGCACTATCCTCTGTGCCCTTTGTGGCTCAGATGGATAGAGCGCCTGCCATGTAAGCAGGAGATCCCGGGTTCGAGTCCCGATCGGGGAACGCATTTTCACCATGTCCCCAACGATGTATATCAATGCCTGTTTGCAGCTAGGGTGTCAATTTAATTATCATTTTGTTCCTTAATTTTTTATGAATTTTTGAAACTTGAAAATTTTCATTTTTTAAAAAGTTTGGGGTTAGTTATATCAGGTGGGACTCAATATAAAAATACGATTTTTGAACAATTTTTACACCTATATAGTAGCAATGTACTGTAAAGATTTCAACATTGATATCTGACTGTGAACAAAGATATTAATTTTTGAAAACAAGGAGATAATTCACATTACTCTACAACTGATCTTATGGCTGTTGCCTATTCATGTGTGATAGTGGCAGGATATAATCAATTATTATTGAAGTAAGGTACTGAATAATATACAAAAAGTGGAAACATCACTGAAATAACATTTATATTATTCTGACATACTTAAAATAAATATTTTCAATTAACATCCTTCAAGATGCCACTGTTCCTAAAGCTGGTGATGAATGTTAAGAACACTTATTTGTTCAGACAGCTTCTGTGCTATAAGACCTCCCAGTTGCTGTGGTAAGTTCAAGCACTGAAAGTCTCCTTAAAACATTTTCCATTGGTGTCCAAACTTTATCACTATTAGATTTCTTGAATGATGTTCTTGGGCCAGCAGGGTGGTAAAAATGCACAAAAACATCATTGTTTTCTAAACTTATTCTTTCAACCTCTGCAAGCCACCACTGTCCATCATACACACATGCCACTATGTCATTCAATATTAAAGATAGAGATGTAATTTTACTGACACAATGGTCCTCAAATTTCGGTTTCCGATGTTACATAGCACTGAACTATGTTTTCTGCAGTGCCAAGGAATTTGAGGAAATGCCCTGTTCCTTCTATTGCTATACAGTTTTCAAATCTGGTTTGAAGTGTTGTTTTCATATGCAGAACCACTTCTTCTTTCTTGATCAGAAAATAGGTAATGCCTTTAATATTATCCTTGCAAAAGACATACATGTCCTGTACTGTGAGAATTTGGTCTGTGGTTAGTCTTTGTACGCTGGCTTTACTTACTTCACGTTTTGTTGTACCTCCTGCCCCATCAAATGCATTTTTACCATGACAAGATGCAAAAAAGTGCCATTCAGCCTCCAACCCAAAGTCTACTTTGTGGTTGCACAGATTTGAAAAATTATTTTTGTAGTTATACTGACTACCACTTCCATCTGGAAAGTATATCAGGTTCTCAACATTGGGAAAATTTTTGTTTATGTGACTTATTACATACTTTTGAAACAATGACATGAATATAATAGAGGGAAACATTCCACATGGGAAAAAATATATATATAAAAAGCAAAGATGCTGTGACTTACCACATGAGAAGCACTGGTAGATAGACACAATAAAAAACACACAAACACACACACAAATTTCTAGCTTTCACAACCCAAGGTTGCTTCATCAGGAAAGAGGGAAGGAGAGGGAAAAACTAAAGGACGTGGGTTTTAAGGGAGAGGGTAAGGAGTCATTCCAATCCCGGGAGTGGAAAGAGTTACCTTAGGGGGGGGGGGGGGGGGGGGGGAGGACAGGTGAATATATATAGGAATCTAATTTGATAACAGATCAGCATGTTTTGGTCAGCCACTGTGTTGATATAAAATCCAGCCTGTTTTCTGAAGCCAGTACAGAACCTGAGATATGGCAAACCACCAGCCATGTCCATATTGTGTGCAGGCAGAATTGTAGGAGGCAGTATTTTCCAACAGCAATATCAAATTATCTTTTGCTATGACCATTTTTAATCATTTTCATTTTCCTGATTTCATGCTTCTGCCACTTCAAATCTGTCTGTGACATGTTTTATAGAGTGGAAAAGAAAATACCATCATTATTGATCCTCTGAGAGTTTCTTCTTTATGATTCAATAATATCTTTTAGTTTTGGTTCCCAAGAAACATGTAGCAAAACAAGTGCTTTATTTGACACTATTTCTCCAGTGGCCTGAGCTTTTTCTATTTCTTGTTTTGTTTTGTCCTCTTACCTTTCAATTCTTGAAGAACATTTTTTTCTTCTCCTCTTCATTTACCATTTGTTTTCCAGGCAGTTCCATTTGCTGTATCAAACAGTGTTTCCACCATCCTGTTTCAATAATACACCACTGTGGTATCCAGGCATATAGGAAGGTGATTGCAGACAGTATTCCTTTGGGGTTTGGACAATAGTGACTCAAGTAACTAAATGTGTGATAAAAAATAAAATACTATACCATTACCCTATAAATTATCAATTTTGTTATAAAGTATGATAACATTACACTGTATGTAACAAAGTTGTGAAAACTATCATAAAAACTTATCCATATGGGAGCCACAAAAATGAGAAGTTTCCTATTATTTGGTTTCTATACAGTTAAGCTGCAGAACTTTTACAAATAAGAAAAGAAGAAATAAGACTAGGATTACTTAAAGTCCAGCTGACAGTGAGGTCAATAGAGAGCTGAACACAAAGAAGGATTGGACAAGGAAATTGGATGTGTCCTTGTCAAAGACACCATCATAGAATTTGCCTTAACTGATTTAGTGAAACCACAGAAAACCTAAACCTAGACACCAAGACATATATCAAACCCTACTCCTCCCAAATGTGCCTTAATGATTATAGAACTTTGCACATTTATTCAGAATTATGGAAGAATGATGATTCCATATATTGTTTCAAATTTGTCACCTGAGGGAATGTAACATTAGAATACAATGTTACACAGACATGAAAATTACATGCAAATTTCAATCTAACTGCAGTACCACAATGAACTCATTTTTGTCTCCCCTTAGGTATGTCATCCTAAATCTCTTGTGCAGCTAAGATAAGCAAACAATTTATCCCTTGTTACGATCCTAAAACAGATAAGTCACATGCCATGCATGCAAGAGGTGTGAGCATTTAAGGCCATGTCTTAGCTAAGACTAATCCATAAGCTTCGAGTAAAGAAAATGTATGCAAGAGAATTTGCAGATGCTGGTAATGGTCAAGATTTGTGCTGAATAACAAGTTTTATTACTGTTCTCTGCATGTTCAGGAACACATCTTATCTACAACACATGGAGACTAGCAAGACAAGCAATGAAACATCACAAGCCATCACTGCTTACAATGACTGTGAAAAACATATGCTTCAGAAGAGCTGACATTTACAAGATCTTGACTAATTACAATTTAGAGTGGTAGCACACAGTAAAAATGGGAAAAACCATTTAAAATGTATGTATGGTTATGTGGCTATGATGTGCAGACTGATTCACAGCATTATATGTTGTGATTTTAAGCTGTTTACTTAAGAGTCCACAATGTATAATAAAGCCAGTCAAGAATATCGATTTATGTGAAGAAAACTGTTCTGGAATTAATGCAGTCTTTCATTGGAAATTAAGTATATTCTGGGTAACAATAATTAAATATAAATACTGCAAATGAGTCGGGTGTAGGCTAATAATCAAGACAATTAACAAAGATGCTCACAATGGAAACTGTAGTTAAGTAACTATTGAAGACTAATAGCAAAATTTTAGAGCCCACAGTGACTTTCCAAATCAAATTAATGTATGTGTACTTCAGGGTTTATTGAAGTAAAAGTTTCATTCTAATTCTGGGATCTTCACAAGCAATGATTACTTACAAGATGAATGCCCACTAGGAAAACTTTTACGTCCCTCCCAGACTACACTCTCATCTCCTGTGCACTCTAGATCAGGGTTAACTTCTCCATCTGGAAAGCAGCGCCAGAAAAAGTCAGGTCGCGGTCGTCCTAAAATATACAAATTGGTGTAGGATTTTTACCAAATCATTTTATTTTAGTGGTACAATAAGGTAAAAAAAACAGGTTGAGTGAAAAAACTGTTCTAATTAAAATCTATTGTGAAATTACTTACCAACAATCAATTTAATCATGTTAGTGAGTGCACCATTTAGGGAAAGCCCTAAAGTCAAACTCAGAACTGCCTGACAAACATCAATTTTGTCCCTCTGGAGTAGGAACATGGCAAATATGACAGCTGCTGGTGTAATGAAAACCAGGGGCTGTAAGAAGATTGATTCTTGAGCACCACATTACAGAAGAGATGAGCTGATTTAAAGCGCATACAGACAACAGTGCTTACCCATAACATAACAACAGGAACATAGCTCTCACTTCTGGGATTTTTATACAACCATAATTCATCAGGGTGTATTTTCCTTGAAAAGGGTTTTGCACCTTCCAGTTCACTGTAAGCAGAGGAAAATAATTTCTTCCTTTCTCTCTTTGTACAATACTACACACACACACACACACACACACACACACACACACACACACACACACACACACACACACACAAAAAAATCACTGCAGTTCATCCACATCCTTATATAATACCCTCACAAACATGTCAAAAATAAAATATACTAATGTGAGCAGTACTTATTAATGACAAAGAGATTCTAGAAGACATACTCCACAATTACTCACCTTTACAAGAACTGTTCATATATAAGGTATTTCAAGAGAGGTGTGGTATGAGGGTAATTCAATAAATAATACCTCAGTTTCCAGAATGAGATTTTCACTCTGCAGCGGAGTGTGCGCTGACATGAAACTTCCTGGCAGATTAAAACTGCGTGCCCGACCGAGACTCGAACTCAGGACCTTTGCCTTTCGCGGGCAAGTGCTCTACCATCTGAGCTACCGAAGCACGACTCACGCCCGGTACTCACAGCTTTACTTCTGCCAGTATCCATCTCCTACCTTCCAAACTTTACAGAAGCTCTCCTGCGAAACTTGCAGAACTAGCACTCCTGAAAGAAAGGATATTGTGGAGACATGGCTTAGCCACAGCCTGGGGGATGTTTCCAGAATGAGATTTTCACTCTGCAGCGGAGTGTGCGCTGACATGAAACTTCCTGGCAGATTAAAACTGTGTGCCCGACCGAGACTCGAACTCAGGACCTTTGCCTTTCGCGGGCAAGTGCTCTACCATCTGTAACACATACTAAAATTGTTTGTGTGCTTGTAATAAGACTAAATTATACTAACTGAAGAATAGGTTCTATGTTATCTGCAATTTTTCCAATGCCACATGTAGAAGAAATGTGTCACACAGAACTGTATCAGTGTCAACGATTGTTGTAAATACAAATAAACTTCATTAAATTCAGGAATCTGTAGTTGGAAAACCATCTAAGGCATTCTTCACAAGCGGCAGTCACGTTTCCATTACAAAATATCAAGCTGATGTGAGCAGCAAATTATACACTTGTGCTTAAATGTTGTTTATACTTACAAGGCGTAATCAAAAAGCAATGGGAATTTTTCAATTTAGCAAGCTTTATATATCCAATTTCAATCTTTTTTTTATTTAGGAATATTTAATTTATTGTTAACACTCAAAAAGGTTGTATGTGTTTTTAAGTGCTCTGTGACTTTTTACTTTAGAAAATGGTAGATCAAAGAATTTGCATTAACTTTTGCTTGAAAAATGGAATAAAGTGCAGCATCGCATTCAAAATGTTGACCGTGGCATCTGGCAAATCTACCGTGAGTGAGATAAGAGTTTACAAATAGTATAAACGTTTCAAAGAGTTCAAGAAGATATTGAAGATGACAACTGCACTAGTCACCCTGGAACATCAATTACTGATGACAATGTGGAACAATTAAAGAAATTGTTCTGGAAATCGCCAAATGACCATCAGAGAGGTTGCTGATGATGTCAGCATACCCTTTGGCTCATGCCAAGCGTTTTTTTCTGGGGGGGGGGGGGGGCATGAAATGTTTAGCAGCAAACTTTTTTCCAAAACTGTTGAATTTTGACCAAAAATGACATTGCGTAGACATCATTCAGGAATAGGAATTGCCAAATGAAGACAACAACAATCTAGAACTTCTAAAGAAGGTTATAACAGGTGATGAAGCATCAGTGTTTGAATATGATGTTGAAACAAAGGCCCAATCATCCAAATGAAAACTGCCTCAAGAGACAAGACCAGAAAGATTCGACAAATTCCACCACATATGAAGGTTCTCCTCACTCATTCCTTTGATTACACTGGGATAGTGCATCATGAGTTCCTGCCTTATAGTTGTGCTGTCAGTATGGAATATTACCTGGAAAGTAATAGCCATTTGCACGAAGCAGAGTACCAGAACTGTGGCAAAACCACTTGTGGAAATTGCATCATGATAATGCCCCCACTCACACCTCAATGCTCATTCACTATTTTTTTTGATAAAAAACGAAACCTTTATGTAGCCTAAGCCACCATATTCATCGGACATGGCCCCTCGTGACTTCTTTCTATTCCCATGAGACGGTGTTGCTTTGCCACCATTGATAAGATAAAAACAGACCCAATGATAGTGCTGAACACCATAATGAAAAGTAAGTACCAGAAGCTCTTCAAAGACTGGAAAACGTGGAGGCACAAATGTATTATATCTGAAGGAGATTACTTTGAAGTGGCAAATGTGATGATGATGAATAAATTGAGATTCTTTCAGAGAAACAAAAAGTTTCATTAATTTTTGACCACACCTCACGTATTAAAAAAAAGAAAGACAATAAGCTTTATACAACACCCTCAGTTAGTTCGGACAAAACAGTTGAAAAGAGTTAGTCATCTGTCTTACAACTGTGCATAGTGTTCAGAACCGTATACATTAAATTTCTATCCACTCAAAACTTATCACTTGAAATATTCACCATTACTTTCATCTACAAACATACTTCGCAAGTCACCGAATACTATGGTGCATAATGGATGGTATCTTGTACCAACCACTACACATTATATCCTTTCCTGTTCCATTGCTTCCATATGAGCCATAATTTCTCTTACCTTTGTGGTCCTTAAGCGAAATGTACACTGGCGGTAATAGAATCATTCCGCAGTCAGCTTCAACAGGCAGTTCTCTAAATTTTTCAACACTGTCCCTCAAAAGGAGCATCACCTTCCCTTCAGGTATTCCCATTTTGAGTTTCCAAACCATCTCCGTCAAAATTGCATGTTGAATGAACCTATCATTTACAGATCTAGCAGTCCACCTCTGAACTGCTTGAATGCCTTCCTTTAATCAGACTTGGTGCAGATCCCAAACCCTCTAGCAGTTCTAGATTGCACTAGTGATCTAAGTGCAGAAGAAGAAATTTTGCCTAAGTTATCTTCTATCCTTACAGTCACTCAACGACGACACCTTCCTGTAAAGCACAGCACCATCAGCAAATGGATGCAGATTGCTGCTCATCTTGCCAGCAAGACCATTTATGGATACAGAGAATAATAATAGTCATATCATACTTCCCTGGGACACTCCCGACAATATCCTTGTCTCTGACAAACACTCCCCATCATGAACAATGAACTGGGTTCTATTACTTAAGAAGTCTTTGAGCCAATCACATATAAGGGAACCTACTCCAGCCTACAGTGTGGCACTGTATGAAACGCTTCCCAAAAAACTATGCATAGGAGTCTGCTTGTTGCTCTTTGTTCATGACTCGCAGGATATCATGTAAGAAAAGGGCATGCTGAAATTTGCACAAGCAGTGCTTTCTAAATCTGTGCTGTTTTGTGGACAAAAGCTTTTCCATCACAAGGAAATTTATTACATTCGAACTGAGAATATGTTGAAGAATCCTGCAGTAGACAAATGTTAAGGGTACAGGTCTGTGATTTTGTGAATCTGTTCTTTTACCCTTCTTATATACCAAGATTCACCTGCATTTTTCCCAGTCACCTCATAATTTGCACTGGGCAATAGATTTGAAATAAATGCAAGCTAAGAAGGAGCCAATGCAGTAGAGTAATCTTTGTAGAACTAAACTGGGATTCCATTCAGACCTGGTGACTTATTAGTTTTCAACTCGCAGTTGCTTCTCTGCACCAAAAACATATATTCCTAAGTCCTCCAAATAGGATTCTGTGTGATGGTCAAATGATGGTATGTTTGTATGATCATGCTGTGTGAATGATTTCCTGAATGCAAAAATTAAGACTTCAGCTTTCCTTTTGCCATCTTCTACTACCGTACCAGACCGGTAAATGAGCGACTTATTGCTTCCTCAGCACTGTCCAAATTTTGTCTTTAAACCATGGAGGGCCTTTTCCTTCTTTAATCCACTTACTTGACACATACTTCTTCACACCGCAATTTACTACCCATTCAAATTTTGCCATTCATTCCTCTACGTCCTTCATACTGGAACTAAATTATGTCCACATGGATTGTTAACAACTGCTTATTTGTTCTTTCTAGCAAAAATGGTCTCTTAGCCTTCTTGAGTGATTTAATAACTTTAGTAAGCAGTGTCAGTATGATGACATCAGGATAACTAATCCCTATCTCTGTATTGACACCACTGATGCGTTCAGGCCTGTTTGTAGCTACATACCTCCATTGCATGTGGGTTCTCTAACAATCTGTTCAAGACAGTTTTCTGAAAATACGTTTAAAAGTATTTCGCGAAACTGCCTGTCCATACATACCACCTGCAATGAATCCATAGATATCTTAGTCTATACTCAGTAAGTTAAATTCATCTCCAACTAATACTGCGTGATTCGAGTATTTTCACACTACTGAGAGTAGACTTTCTTTGAATGACACTATTACAGTGGAATCGGGTGGTCGGTAAAAAGTCCAACAATTAACTAAATTTCACCCAGATCTTTTTATATATGACTGTATAACTTCACAGTCACACTCAAATTCGACCCCAATAGAGAATACTTTTGTCGACTGGAATGAACGCTCCTCCTCCTACAGCCTCAATCCATCTTTCTAATATATGTTCCATGACTCGCTAAATATTTCAGAGCATTCTCCTTTGAGTTTCAGCCTGCTAGTAGTCCCAAGAGTAATATGTGTGAGACAATTTTCGTAGAGGGCAGTAAAGTTGGGAACTTTGTTAGGACTATTTCAACAATTTACTAATACAATTTTGACAGCTATCCGCATTACGACTGGCGAGTGTTCATCAGAGTACCTCCAACTACAAAAACAAAAACCACAGTTCACTCTACAAGCACTCTGCTACCCGAGTAACTCCTTCTTTTGAGTAGTACACCACAGACCTACCTATTCAAGACAAGTCCTACAATTCTCCATGCCATAACACTGGTGCAGAGGTCTGAATCCAAGACTGACAAAGAGTCGATGAAGACTTTGGTTGACACCCTCCTCTGAGCTCTAAACCAAAGAACCTCGGTAAACTCTGGCAAAAATGCTGCAAATTGTGAGCCCTTGTTGCAACCTGCCACTTCTGCCAGATATTTTTATGAACTGGGGGTGGCCTCAGAACACCAGCAACAGCCATCATTGGTGCCGGCTTAAGTAAAAACTTGCAGAGGACTGCAACCTGCATAGTCAATAGCTGCAAGTAAGGTCTCCTCCACATCTTAGATCAGGGCCCCTGGCAGACATACCAAGTCCACACTGGCTTTCTTTCCGGCCCTCAAACCCCTCTCCCTACATGATTGCTCAAACCCTGCTGAAGCAGTGGCCACCTGTCCACTCACAGGCAAATGGGCCAACTCGAGCTTTACCACCCACCATTCACCATACACTGAGGGTGAATCAACAGAGTCAGGTACAATAGGAGGAGCCTCGGCAGCAGCGCTCATGATCAAAATAAGCAACACCTGCAGTGTTCCGTGGGACATGCCAGATTCCCACCACCACTACACCTCAAGGCAGCAGCCTAACAATGACTGACTGTAGCCAAAAGAGTGTTTATTTGTTCACAAATTGCAACCAGCTCCTCCTGTGGCTGTACACAGCATTTACATGTCCTACCCATCCTAGAATGACAACCACAGAAGCACAGAGAGAAATCTAAATATGCTACTTGCTACCTTCCTCACGTGTCACCAATGGAGGCTGACTTCCACTGAGCTGTGTATAGCTACAGACTGTACGAATCTCTACTTTACAGTTACAAAAATGTAAGATTACACCCCCTTAACTAGAAAAACATGCACAGAATTTAAGAATTAAACTACAAAGAAAACACAGAAAAAAATAAGTATGTAACTTGCTGTTCTTCTGGTGCACAACAGGCGGGAGCTGGAGCCCGATGTCACCCTGTATAATAACTATATGCCTATGTGCTCACTGACTAAAGATAAACTTGCACAAAAAGATTATTTTTCCCTAAATGTTACATTTTTGAACATTCTGAGCTCTCATGAATACTGTGCCTACAATGGAAACACCAATGTTCAGTGTTAAATCTTTCTGGTATGTTTAAACACTGCTCAAAATAGTAATTAATGGTAATTTAAGACTAAGAGATACAAAAATATACATTTCACAGTTTTCTACTCTTAACGAATCACATATTTTGGCACTTGTAATATTAAATTAAGATTATTGCCTCATGTTCTTTAGGCATTTGTGTTGCATAGGAATTGGTCTAGTCTCTCTGTTACTGGAATGAAACACAACTAACACCACACTATTAGCTCAGGGCAAAAAAACAACAACATAATCCATAACTATTAAAATGAATAGTATGAAAGTGTCGTTACAGAACACTGCTTGTTCTGCAATGGCAATAATCTTATATTTACACACAAATGACAACAATTTCAATAAACACATGCATGAAATTAAGATTGCAAGGACAGTAGCACTACCAGGGAATTGAGTTATTCACAACTGGTACCACTGTTATGTATGGTAGCACGAACTGAGATTAATGAGGGGTAATAGTCATTTGTAGCATCCTGACTCTCGTTGTGACTGTTAAAGATGAGCGCTCTCATTCGGTACCCCCACCATGCGTGAAATGCACACTGTGATACACCACCTGAGTACCAAGGGTATGAATACTGCTGTGATTCACTGCAAAATTGTGTCAGTGTATCCCAAGGAGGTTATCTCATTGCAACATATGACAAAATGGGTACAGAATTTCATTTTTGGAAGAAAACATAAATTCATGATGAAGAGAGAAGTGGATGCCCATCTGTGATGACTGGAACTGGTACAAAAACCTCACTAGCATATTCGTTCTCATTGCTGTGTGACCACTGCTGACCAGGACAAACGGTCCCGAAGTTTCCCAAACCGTTCTTCACGAAATCATGAGCAATCAACTAGGATATCTCTAGTTATGTGTGCAATGGGTTCCATAGATGTGCACAAGACTTTCTTGATCTTTTTGCAAGTGATGAAGAGACTTTTCTTGGCCCCAAATTGACAGGGAATGAAACGTGAGTTTACCACCATCCAAGACAGATACTAAATGAACACCAGCTGTAGCAGCACTTGTTTCTGTATCTATTATTTCCACAGATGAATAAATTGAAAGAATGTATGATGAGATAAAATAAATCATTGAGATAGTTAAGGAAGGCAAAAATTTAACTAAGATATACATGTGGCTAGGGCCTTCCGTTGGATAGGCCGTCCATCTTGTGTAAGTCTTTTTAGTTGATGGGTCATTCCATGCCAAGGGGACCAGGGGTTCCCACTCCACCATCTGCAAATCTAATGAAATTTGACGTGAAGGTTCTACATGGCCTTTGACAGTTATATACCAAATTTCAGTCCAGTATCTTCAGTGGTCGAATGTTTAGGGGCTTTTAAAGAGAGGCTACTCCTCTACACATCACGTATGAAGGTGCAAATACGCGAAGTTGCTAGGAATTTTTACAAGCTCCAGCAAACACTTCATCATTTGCTTTAACAGGGTGTATTCGTGCACAAGGAAAAAAAATCCCGAATTTCCTGGTTAAAAATACACTTTCTCCCGGATGAAAATACACTTTTTCCGTGTTAAGTGACAGTACACTCTTCCTCGGCACTGTAAAAGTCATCAATTCTTTGAATGTTTTTGGTTTTATATACCAACATAGAATTTCCCGCCACTTTAGAAAACTAAACTCAGAGGGGGAAAGCACGTTTTGAAAGACCTTTGATATGCACCAACATGTACGCTGCATATTTCCGTAATACGAAGGTATAAATTTGAATTCCACCATACACCGCATGTCACTTTCCGAAGCATTGAAATCGATGTTGTGATGCGCTTTTGTAAGCCAGTCATAAGCTCATGTCACATGATCTCGCCAGATGATGACAGGATAGGACATGTGGTGTAGTCAGCCAATAGCAAGATCACTCTCAAGCAGCGCGAACACACAAAGAAGAAAAGTTACCGACAAAAATAATTTCACTGTTCTGCAAGGCGATTAATGCTTGACTGTCAAGAAGGTGGAGATAAAATCTAAAACTAATAGCATATTTTAGCCTTCCGTAAACATGCGAACGTATTTTAATTCATTTGATAACTCCCGGCCGCAAAAGTTCGTTTGTTATCATTTAACGTGAGAACAATAAACAAAAAGGAAACAACAAAACGACTGACTTAAAACACAGTTCACGTGGATATGATCCATCTTCCCACCACAACTCAGACTGCTCTGGGCATCAGCACCAGATTTACTAAATTTCCGAACCGGTGCAATATTAAGTAGTGGCACCCAGCCATATTTCCGCAACCAGAAGTCAAAGAAGGTACTGCTCATATGAGACTCAACTGCGCCTGCGCTAGAGCCCGGCCACAATTGCTCAAACAAATCTAATTTAAACAGTTGTGACATGTCACGATCATCGGAAGCAATTTGTTGTTGTGAAGCATTGCATAGTCTTCCTAAAGCCTTTCACACACTTTGCTGTTGGTGGATTCTTGATGAGCACTGTGTTTTGTTGTTGTATATGGCACATTTACTTTGCAACTTAAGTTTTTTTCCTCTTCTTCTTCTTTTTGTTGTTGCAGTATTATTCTGCAGTAGCAGCATTGGTTCTTACCAGTCAAAATCAGAAAAAATTAACTGAAAGCTAAAACAATGAAATATTCCTGGAATTCTAAACAATTCCCGGGTTTTTCCTGGTTTTCTGCCGGATGAAAAAATTCCCGGGTTTTTCCCGGATTTCCCGGGTCGTATACACCCTGTTCAATATCCATAGATGTCTTTTTATCCTGAATCACACCACAGCAAAAATTTGGGAATTTGCCATGCCTAAATATTGTTAAAAGTCTCTCAAGGGTCTGAAAAATTCATTGCACTATTCTGAGGGCCAAGATTTGACTGGCCACTGCGACTTTTCATATGAACCAATCACACCAATACTTCAGAGGGTTATTCCTACCGAAGATGTATATACATGGATCAAATTTAATTGCCATTGGATGCCTGGATGAAAAGATATGCATCTGCAAAGTTTACCAACATTTTCTACATTCTTGGCCAATTTTTTTTCTCCCCCCCCCCCCCTTGATGCAGCTCGAAAGACCATGCTTTAAGCTTTCAAAGCTATATTGTTTAATTTCTGAATCTTGCACTTCGATGAGTAAGAAGATGTTTCAAAAGTTATTATTTTAGTACTTCGAGAAGACTGAAAAGTGAAATATTTTGCTCATTAAGTCCACAACTAACTTTTATTTGAGTATATAAATCAGTTTCAAACATTAATTTAATATGTCATATAAACAAGTACAATACACAACACGGCATATTTGCCAAACAATAATATTAAACAGTTTTACAATTTTTTCAAGGAAAGATCGTGGATGATTCCTTATGTTTATGTTGAAGGAGCTTCTAGTTATGAAAATATGTTGCTTAGGAATCCAGCAAGTGTCTTTAGCAGTTGCCATGGAAGGAATAATCAGAACCATTTGGATGCATAAAGCTGATGAGGACAAGGTTATTCAAATGAAACTTTACACATTTCCAATGCACCAAAAATTGTCATACACACATACATGCAACACATTGTACTGGTTGTAAAACTTGCAATCAACATTGCTGGAATTTCTTCATCTGCTTTGAAGGCATTAACTGTGAATGTTGCATCATCATTGGAAAATCTGCTTACTCTGAGCTAATTACAATTAATTGGCTTAAATTGATGATTTCGTCTTGTTTTTAGAAATTGTATGTTCCCTGGCAAACCTCATTTCTTGATTGGGCTAACTTTTTTTTCAATTTCTTCTTTTGGTACAGAAAAAAATTGTGTGTGGAATACTACCACACCGAATTTGAACAAATCATATGGAGCCAATATTTGGTTATACAAGGGCCTATGCAGACTAGCACAGGCTGCTAGTCTCTTCGATGCTCCCCAATGCCATCACAGGATGATTTACCATGGCTTGTTCCCAAAAATTCGATTCAGCAGTGATGCCAAATCCTTTTTGTGCAAACATAAATTGATGAAATTTTTGGAAATAATTATACTGAGCAGCTGAACCACCACAAGTAATAAATGTTCTTAATGTTTTCAATATTTGTCTTTAAATATGCTATTTACTTCATTTAAAAGGCATGGACTGCAATGGTATCATGATGCAGACAGTTGCTAATCATATAAATACTAATACTCTGACCACCTTTGCCACCAAAATAGACAACACATGGATTTAATGTGGCCTGACTATTCTTCCATTCAAATCTTTGCACATCTTTAACAACAAAAGAATAATTCATGGCAAAATCTGTCAATATAATTAATTCATTTTCTGCAAGAGTTCCTTTTAGTTGCTTAAAGTATAAACTTTGGTTTTTTGACAAAAGTGATGGCTTTGTGAAGTGGTAATTTTCAAAACCTGTACCTCCGCGAAATCATGTGACATGTCTCAAACGTGTCTGTGTCAATATGGATCCATTGCTTGTATTCCATTGTTTCTTCAGGATCACATTCTTTATAAGTGTCTTCAAGAAAATCCTCACAACATTGCACCATACAATCTTCCGATTCTACACTGCAGACAATTTTTTTCATCAAACCCTTGTAGACATCTTAGATGGAGGCTGCTTTGACTTTTTGATGAATTGCACATACATATACAGAATGTGGTCCAGAAGCACCAACTACAGTATATCATTTTGGCCTGAGATAACAATTTTTTTTTTTTTTTTTTAATTTCATTATTGCTTACAACAAGCAATGAACTTTTTTCCCCCCAGGTTACAGAGGAGCAGGCGTTTCTGTCTGTGAATCTTTCTCCTATTTATTCTTACTGCAACACAATCCTTTTTGCTTGACATAAATGAGAAAATTCATCATCTTAAAAAAAAAAACTAATGAAATTAGTTTTCCTTCATCACTGACCTTTTTCCCTTTTCAGTTTGCAGGTGTCACCACAATCTTCCATCTTTCATTTCCTTGACTACTTCACCACTTTAGCCGTTTTCACAATAGTCCAGCTATTGTGGCCATGGTCAAAATTTGAACTTTATTGCAATTGCTTGAAGCTTGAAGCCTGAAGTCCATATCTCTACATTTTAATGCACATCCATTAATTTGTATTTGAACAGTACCTACTCAACTCATACCAGCAGCTGTGGCAATTACCTAAGTAATCCTGCCTTAGGCTTTCAGAACTTTGCACTTCATGTATCCCATTGAATCACTTTTGCTGATCCGTTGATGCTTTAATGGTGACTCTCCAAATGATGATAACGAAGCATTAGCAGTAGAGCAAGCATCAACAACATCCATGTCTTCAGTGGAGGGTGATTCTGTCTGGGCCACTTCAGGTCTACATTTGGTACAAATTTTCTGACCAGGTTTAAAACTTTCATTAGTTAGTACTTCAACCTATCAGACATTACAATGATTACTGGTATTAAAGCCTTCTTGGTTACATGTTTTTCTTTACCAAATGGGCTGCAGCAAGTTTTCTGGATGAATTGAAATTTTGTCATCAACATGGCATTATGGTATGGACAAATTTGAGTATCTTCAGTAAAATCAAGCCCAAACCTATGACGTAGAAGCTCCTTGCCCACTGGTGACATTTCCTTAGCTGATTGTAGTTGACTTTTGCCATAATAGAAGGGTGATGACTTATGACAATCAGCTCCATCTGATCTGCCGAAGTAGAAGGGTGTAAAGATCTCATGGTTTATTTTACACAATAGTTTATTAACCTATAACAACCAATTTTGAAAGCTCGTTAATATCCTGGTTTGAAGCATTGTGTAAGATGCTGTTACACATGGTGATGCATATGAATCATGTACTTAAAATTTCACAGTTTCTATAATTTATTCAGATAAAAGATTCAGTCTTGATTGTACATAAAATACACAAATTAGGCTACCAAAACACATTGTTTTAGTGCTTATCATCAGCTACAGCAATGATTATTGATAATTCAAACACTTGCTAGTCGACACTAAGATTTTACAATGTTAACACCAAAGATAACACCACACAGAAGACCAACACTGAGAAAATTGCCAATAATGGAAGCAACAACTGAAAGCGGCGATTCAGCAATGCAAAGCTGTGATGACAGAGCATTAAAAAACTACTGCTGCTTTATAATGCTGATAGAAACTGAGTGATAACGCATATATGCAACACCACGAATTGTAGAATTGAAACGTTCTAAAGCAACATAGCATTCCATTATGATCTTCTACATCTGTACTCTGCAAACATCTTGAGGTGCATTGCAGAGGGTATGTCCCATTGTACCAGTTATTAGGGTTTCTTCCTGTTCCATTCACGCATGGAGTTGGGGAGATTGATTGTCTGAATGTCTCTGCATGTGTGGTAATTATTCTAATCTTTTCCTCAGACTCCCTACGTGAGCAATATGTAGGAGGTTGTAGTATATTCCTACAGTAATCATTTAAAGCTGGTTCTTGAAACTGTATTAACGGGCTTTCTCAGGATAGTCTACATTATGTCTCTCATCAAGCGTCATCCAGTTCAGTTCCTTCACGATCTCTGTTGACACTCTTCGATGGATTAAACAAACTTGTGACCATTTGTGCTGCCCTTCTATATATACAATTGATATCCTCTGTCAGTCCTATTTAGTATGGGTCCCACACACATGAGGAATTTTCTAGAAATGCTCGCAAGCATTAATTGTAAGCAATCTCCTTTGCAGACTGATTGCACTTTCCCAGTATTCTACCCATAAACCAAAGGCTACCACCTGCTTTACCCACAACTGAATCTATGTGATCACTCCATTTCACATCTCTACAAAGTGTTACACCCAGGTATTTGTATGAGTTGGTCGATTTCAACAGTAACTCACTGATATTATAGTCATATGATACTCCATTTTTTTTGTCTCTGAAGTGTAAAATTTTACATTTCTGAACATTTAGAGCAAGTTACCAATCTCTGCGCCATATTGAAATCTTATCAAGATCTGACTGAATATTTATGCATCTCTTTCAGATAGTACTTCATTATAGATAACTGCATCATCTGCAAAAGGCCTGATTTTACTATTAATATTGTCTGCAAGGTATTAATACACAATATGAACAGCAAGGGTCCCAACACACTTCCCTGGGCCACACCCAAAGTTACACAATATGAACAGCAAGGGTCCCAACATACTTCCCTGGGACACACCCAAAGTTACACAATATGAACAGCGAGGGTCCCAACACACTTCCCTGGGCCACACCCAAAGTTGCTTCTCTAACTGACAATGGCTCTCTGTCCAAAATACCATGCTGTGTCCTTCCAACCAAAAAGTCATGAATCCAGTCACAAATTTCACTTGATACCCTATATGACTGTACTTTTGACAATAAGCGTATGTGTGGTACTGGATCAAATGCTTTTCAGAAATAAAGAAATACTACATCTACATGGTTTTTATAATCTTACGAGCATTTTATGAGGTTACATTATATTTATATTCTATACTGTGAAATAATGTAATAACACTTCTTATTAGCAGAGTCACATTCCCTAAACTACAGGCTAATCTTACACTACTAAAAGACACTACATTTACACATATTCTGATTTACAAATTCAAATTGTATTTAAGTTTTTGTACTTATCGATAATCCATTTTCCCTACTTTTGATAGGTATTCTTACTCATCAAAATGCGAGATTCAGAAATTAAACAATATTGCTTTGAAAGCTTAAAGCATGTTCTTTCCAGCTGCGACAAGGGAAAAAGATTAAACAGGAAACAGCTGATATATTGCCCGCCAAAAATACCCTAAAATTTGCTCGTAGAAAATTTTGGCCAGCTTTGCAGATGCATATGTTTTCATCTAGTCATCCAATGTTAATTAAATTTAATCCATATGTAGACATCATAGGTAGTAATAGACCTCTGAAGTTTTGGTCTGCTTGGTTCATATGAGAAGTAGCAGTGGTTGGTCGAATCTTGGTTCTCGGAATAACGCGATGAATTTTTTAGCCAATTTAGAAGCTTGTATGTACACTTAGGTGTGCCTAAGTCCCTAATTTTTGCCATAGTGTCATTCAGCATAAAAAGTTGTCTATGAATATTAAAGCAAATAACCAAATGTTTGCTAGAACTTATAAAAGGCCTAGCAAACTTGGCACATTTGCACCGTCATGGGTGGTGTGAAGGTGAGTTGCCGCTCTTTAAAGGCCCCTAAAAATTCAATCACTGAAGATACTGGAATGAAATTTGGTATATAAACATCAAAGACAATACAGAACCTTCACACCAAATCTCATTAGATTTGGAGATGGTCACTTTTTAATATTGGTCCCTTTGACATGAAAAGACCCCGATGCCACTCTGGCATCTGGTGTGTCAAAATTATGATGAGGGACTGGAATTTAATAGCAGAAAAAAGAAGAGCTGGAAAAATAGTATGAGAAAGTGGACTGGGGGGTAAGGAATGAAAGTTAATTGTTGCAAATGCTTGTTTTAAGGTTGTACACATGGAAGAGACCTGGAAGCACCACAATGATTCATATAGATTACACAATCATAAGGCAAAGATTTCAAAATCGGGTTTTAGACCACAAAAGATTTCCAGGGGCAAATGTGGAGTCTGCCCTTAATCTATTGGTTATGAACTGCAGATTAAAACTGAAGAGCATGTAGAAAAGTAAAATAAAGATAGAGGATGGTACTTGGATAAACTGAACAAACCAAAAGCTATTGAGAGTTTGGAACAGAGCATTAGTAAATGATTGTCAGTTACAGGAGAAAGAAATAAAACAGACAACAAATTGGCAACTCTGTGGGTGAAACAGCGTAACAGCAGAGGATCAAATAGGAAAAAAAGACAAGGGCCAGCAGAAATCCTTGGATAACACACAAGATATCAAATTTAGCTCATGAAAGAATAACACAAAAATGCAGCACATGAAGCAAGTGAAGAGGAACACAGGCATCTAAAAGGTAAAAAGTAATGCAAAATGGCATTGCCGTGCCACTTTGCCAGAGCATGCTGCTAGAGGAGGCAAAACAAAATGATGGAACAAACAAAGTGGAGATAGATCAGATGCTACTTTTGGTGCATGGATACACAGTGAGGAGATCCTCAAGAATCTGCAATATGTCATAAAACAAGGATGCATAACACATATTTACAAAAACAATAGAGATGCTAGTGTCCCTTTCACATACTCCAAACGAAATTATCTTCATGGATGTGGAGTAAGTAAAAAAATCTTGAACGTAATTTCAGTTAAGAAGTAATAATAAAGATGTCTCATGACATGTCATAAACTGAGGTAGGCCTACCTATGATAATTCTTAGATTATTGCAGTCCCACAATATCGAAGAGAAAATCAGTTTGGAACACTTATTTACATAATCATATTGCAAAAACAATGTGTGTTGGTCAGATTATACGTACCATTCACGTTATTTGATATTATTAATCTATATTCTTAGGTAAGGACAACATGTTCTTTAATGTTGTTACCAAAAACCTTAAAAAGTTGTTGACTGATATACTTCAAATGTTTACATATTAATATAACAAACATTTGAATGGACATAGTCTACAGCACAGAAGATGGATGTGTGGAATGTAACTATGTCTGTGTGTGAGAAACATCATGCAATAGAGTTTCTAACTGCAAAAAACGTGCCTCCAACTGAAATCCATAGAAGAATGTAAGCTGTGTATGGTGATGAAGACTGTATCGACATCATTAACATGTGACATTGGATTGTTTGTGCTCATGATGAAGTAAATTGTGGAGGTATCCTCAAGGACTGTGGATGACTGTATACAGCAACCAATCAGACTCAATGGACTCAGGTAGATGAACCATTTTGCAGAACCTCCTGCTACACCACAAAATTCTAATTTACTTAAAAGGATATTTTGATTGACACAGTTAAATTCTTTTGACAGATAATTTACTTTGGATGCTGTACCAGTGTGCTACGGTACCGTGGGAATTTTAATTTATACTAGAATTGCAAATATGAACCAGGAGAATAAACACATTTTTATAAGGTAACTTTATCACTACCCCTTACAAAAACATGCTTAGGTATGGGAAAAATAGATGCTGCCTATGGGAAAATTAAAGAGACCTTTGGAGGAATAAAATGCAACTGTACGAGTATTAACAGATGGCTAGTCACTGCAAAACAAAGACTCAAAGAATGAAAGTTGGAATGAATATAAATATGGGCTTTGCAAAGGACACAACTTAACTCCAAACAAGGTCCTTGGAGTACATGGCATTACCTCAAAATTATCGAAATCATTGGGAGAACAAAAGCACAAGCAAAGCTCCACCTTTTGGCCCAGATGGGCTAATTGCGACCGCAATGTCATCTTCTTCCAATGGTGTCACTTGGATGTAGTATGCAGGGGCATGGGATCAATGCACCACTCTTATGGATACTGTCAAGTTTCTTCACTTTGGCGCCACTGCTTCTCAATCAAGTAGCTTCTCAACGGGCATCACATGGCCGAGTGCACCACGCTCCAGTCCTCCCACCAACATAAAAATCCCTGGCAGTAATGGGAACTGAACATTGGTCTTACGCATAGCTGTCAGACATGCTACGGAAGCGGACGTCAGGAGGACATACCAGTACAAAATTTATTCAATTTTGATGCAAGATGTATGAGATATAAACAAGACAGTCACACTTCAGGGAGTATTTAATAATTCCATCTCGAAAGAAAGCAAGTACTGGCAACTGTGAATATTACCAAACCATATGTTTAATACATTATGGTTACAAAATATTGGAAAACATTATCTACACAAAAAGGAAACAGTGGTAGAAGCCAATCTCAGGGACAAAAAGTTTGGTTTCTGGAGAATATGTGATGCAATGCTATGGCTTCTTAGAAGGCTGACTGAAGAAAGGTAAAGCTAGGTTTATGGCATCCACAGATTTAGAGAAAGTTTTTGACAACACTGAATGGAATACACTCTCTGAAATCCTGATTGATACTGGCAATACAATATAGGGATCAAAAGGTTATTTACAACTTGTACAAAAACCACACTGTAGTTACAAGCATGTAAGAACAATAACATGGGGGGGGGGGGGGTGGTAGGGAATGGAGCAAGACAGGGTTGTAATCTACAAACTTTGCAACCTTTCAATGACACTAATTCTGTCACAGATGGTAAAGAACTTTAAAGAGGAGTAGAACAGTATGGGTAGTTTGTTTAAAAGAGATAAAACAAGGATAATGAAATGTAATCAAATTAAATCAGTTAACATTGTGTTAATTAGATAAGGAAATGATACACTGAAAATAGTGATGAATTTTGCTTTGTACAGCAAAATAACTGATGATGGCTGAAGTCGGAAGAATATGAATTGCAGATTGGCAAAAGGAAGAAAACTATTTCTGAAAATGAAAAAATACTTCAACTCACTTCTTGGAAACACATCATCTATTGCCAGCTCTCTCATTGTGTACACACACCAAGGTGACAAAATTCATGAAATAGCAATACGCATTTATATCAATGGTGATAGCATCACATGCACAATGTATAAAAAGGCAGTGCATTAACCCGATATCCACAGTATCAACTGTCTGCGCCAAGATTTCTGGCATCTTCTCTCACCATATACAACACAGTGCCCGATGGCTTTCACTTAACAAATGAGAGCAGACAAGTTTGTGTAGAGTTGTCAGTGTTTACAGCGACACTGTATGAAGTAAATGCAGAAACCAACATGGGTTATGATAAACATATTCGTTAGGGCAGTGTAGTGTAATTTGGCATTATTGGAAAGCTGATCTGGTCAGATAGGTCTTGATTTCTGCTGGCAAGAGCTGATGGTATGATTTGAATGAGACTCTGAGCCGCGGGGTCCGAGGCATCGTGTCACGGTTCGCACAGCTCCTCCATCGGAGGGTCAAGTCCTCCCTCGGGCATCGGTGTACATGTGTTGTCCTTAGCGTAAGTTAGTTTATGTAAGATATAGTGCGTAAGCTTAGGGACCCATGACCTCAGCAGTTTGGTCCCATAAGACCTGAGCACTAATTTTCAAATTTGTGACACAGCCTCCAGAAACCATGGACCCAAATGTTTCACAAGGTACTTTGCAAGTCAGTGGTAGCTCCATAATGGCGTGGGCTGTGTTTACATGGAATGTTCTGGCTGTGTTTACATGGAATGTTCTGGATCCTGTGCTTCAACTGACCCGATCATTAACTGGAAATCGTTGTTTGGCTACTCGAAGACCATCAGCAGCTATTAATGGACTTCACATTCCCAAAACAATGATTCATTTTTTTTATGACAATGTGTCATGTCACCGGGCCACAATTAGGTTGCTCAAGTGTCATGCTAACATATTTCTTTTAACTCCGATAAATACATTGTGTATGTAGTTCTTACATATTACTACATGAACCAGTATAACGACATGTTGAAATTCTATACCAAACATTTCAATGTTAACAACCTTCTACCAGGGGTAAAATCCTCGCTACTTTCGACTACAGCTTTCATCAACATTGTCCTTTTGTGTTAAAAGGAAAGTTTATCTCGGTTTTCGCATGAGAACAAGGAACATTTGTTAGTCACACTCACATAAATATCAGTGCCAACACGACTCTTACGATAACTTCCACAAACAAGTTGCTTGAGTTTTCCCGTGAGTCGGCCATCTTTTAACTATCTATTTAACATATCTGCTTATGAGTATTTTCAGTGCTGTATTCTTCATACGACAGCCAGCGTAACAGTCACATCACGCGTACATTTAAAACACTGTCACAACAACGTCAGAGATAATATGAACACCAATAGGTGAAAATAACAAAAACATAGCGTTGAGGATGTAAACATGTTTGTTACGTTGGAGTGCTTTATTGTGCTGCCCTCGTAAAACATATTTGCAAATGAGTTTCTCGTTAACGTCTCTATCCGCACTGGTAGCCGTGCATCCACGTCGTCTGCAACGCAATCTCTATGTATATGGAGAAATAGTGGTCCTATCACGCTTCTATGAGGCCCTCCTGGGGCTACCCTATTCTCTCATAAATAGTCACTTTCGAGGATACCATACTGGGTTCTATATCTTAACAAGTCTTCGAGCCACTCACATATCTGTGAACCTATTCCTTATACGCGTACCTTTTTTAACAGCCTGCAAAGGGTCACCGTGTCAGCCGCTTTCCGGAAATCTAGAGATTTGAAATCTGCTTGTTACTCTTCATCCGTAGTTTTCAGCATATCACGAGAGAAAAGGACAAGCTAAATTTCACACCAGCGATGCTTTCTAAAATCATGCTGATTCGCAGACATAAGCTTCTCGATCTCAAGAAAATTTATTGTATTCGAACAGAGAATATGTACAAGGATGCTGCAAATCGACTTTAGGGATATTAGTATGTAATTCTGGATGCTTGACTGATCTGACCTTGTAACATTAACCAAAACGGCCTTGCTGTGCTGGTACTGCGAGCGGATGAAAGCAAGGGGAAACTACAGCCATAATTTTTCCCGAGGGCATGCAGCTTTACTGTATGGTAAAATGATGATGGCGTCATCTTGGGCAATATATTCCGGAGGTAACATAGTCCCCCATTCGGATCTTTGGGTGAGGACTACTCAACAGGACGTCGTTATCAGAAGAAAGAAAACTGGCGTTGTACGTATGCGAGCGTGGAATGTTAGATCCCTTAATCGGGCAGGTAGGTTAGAAAATTTAAAAAGGGGAATGGATAGGTTAAAGCTAGATATAGTGGGAATTAGCGAAGTTGGTTGGAGCCCACCCCTAACACAGTAGTACAAGTTTATATGCCAACTACCTCTGCAGATGACGAAGAAATTGAAGAAATGTATGATGAGATAAAAGAAATTATTCACATAGTGAAGGAAGACGAAAATTTAATAGTCATGGGTGACTGGAATTCGATAGTAGGAGAAGGAAGAGAAGGAAACGTAGTAGGTGAATATGGATTGGGGGGAAGAAATAAAAGAGGAAGCTGCCTGGTAGAATTTTGCACAGAACATAACTTAATCATAGCTAACACTTGGTTCAACAGTCATGAAAGAAGGTTGTATACATGGAAGAAGCCTGGAGATACTGACAGGTTTCAGATAGATTATATAATGGTAAGACAGAGATTTAGGAACCTGATTTTAAATTGTAAGACATTTCCAGACGCAGATGTGGACTCTAACCACAACCTATTGGTTATGAGCTGTAGATTAAAACTGAAGAAACTGCAAAAAGGTGGGAATTTAAGGAGATGGGACCTGGATAAGCTGACTAAACCAGAGGTTGTACAGAGTTTCAGGGAGAGCATAAGGGAACAATTGACAAGGATGGGCGGAAGAAATACAGTAGAAGAAGAATGGGTAGCTTTGAGGGATGAAATAGTGAAGGCAGCAGAGGATCAAGTAGGTAAAAAGACGAGGGCTAGCAGAAATCCTTGGGTGACAGAAGAAATATTGAATTTAATTGATGAATGAAGAAAATATAAAAATGCAGTAAATGAAGCAGACAAAAAGGAATACAAACGTCTCAAAAATTAGATCGACAGGAAGTGCAAAATGGCTAAGCAGGCTTGGCTAGAGGATAAATGTAAGGATATAGAAGCTTATCTCACTAGGGGTAAGATAGATACAGCCTACAGGAAAATTAAAGAGACCTTTGGAGAAAAGATTACCACTTACATGAATATCAAGAGCTCAGATGGAAACCCAGTTCTAAGCACAGAAGGGAAAGCAGAAAGATGGAAGGAGTATATAGAGTGTCTATACAAGAGCGATGTACGTCAGGGCAATATTATGGAAATTGAAGACGATGTAGATGAAGATGAAATGGGAGATACGATACTGTGTGAAGAGTTTGGCAGAGCACTGAAAGACTTAAGTCAAAACATGTCCCAGGAGTAGACAAGATTCCATTAGAACTGCTGACATCCTTGGGAGAGCCAGTCCTGACAAAACTCTACCATGTATGAGACAGGCGAAATACTCTCAGACTTCAAGAAGAATATAATAATACCAATCCCAAAGAAAGCAGGTGTTGACAGATGTGAAAATTATCGTACTATCAGTTTAATAAGTCACGGCTGCAAAATACTAACGCGAATTCTTTAGAGACGAATGGAAAAACTGGGAAAGATCAGTCTGGATTCTGTAGAAATACTGGAACCCGTAAGGCAATACTAACCCTACGACTTATCTTAGAAGCTAGATTAAGAAAATGCAAACCTACATTCCTAGCATTTGTAGACTTAGAGAAAGCTTTTGACAATGTTGACTGGAACACTCTCAAATTCTGTAGGTGGCAGGGGTAAAATACAGGGAGCGAAAGGCTATTTACAATGTGTACAGAAACCAGATGGGAGTTATAAGAGTTGAGGGCCACAAAAGGGAAGCAGTGGTTGGGAAGGGAGTGAGATGGGGCTGTAGCCTCTCCCCGATATTATTCAATCTGTATATTGAGCAAGCAGTGAAGAAAACAAAAGAAAAATTCGAAGTAGGTATTAAAATCCATGGAGAAGAAAGATAAACTTTGAGGTTCACCGATGACATTGTAATTCTGTTAGAGACAGCAAAGGACTTGGAAGAGCAGTTGAACAGACTAGAAAGGAGGATATAAGATGAACATCAACAAAAGCAAAAAGTGTATAATGGAATGCAGTCGAATTAAATCTTGTGATGCTCAGGGAATTACTTTAGGAAATGAGATGCATAAAGTAGTAAATGAGTTTTGCTATTTGCGGAGCAAAATAACTGATGATGGTCGATGTAGACTGGCAATGGGAAGGAAAACGTTTCTGAAGAAGAGAAATTTGTTAACATCGAGTATAGATTTAAGTGTGAGGAAGTCGTTTCTGAAAGTATTTGTATGGAGTGTAGCCATGTATGGAACTGAAACATGGACGGTAAATAGTTTGGACAAGAAGAGAATAGAAGCTTTCGAAATGTGGTGCTACAGAAGAATGGTGAAGATTAGATGGGTAGATCACATAACTAATGAGGAGGTATTGAATAGAATTGGGGAGAAGAGGAGTTTGTGGCATAACTTGACTAGAAGAAGGGCTCGGTTGGTAGGACATGTTCTGAGGCATCAAGGGATCACCAATTTAGTACTGGAGGGCAGTGTGGAGGGTAAAAATCGTAGCGGTAGACCTAGAGATGAATACACTAAGCAGATTCAGAGGGATGTAGGCTGCAGTATGTTCTGGGAGATGAAGCAGCTGGCACAGGATAGAGTAGCATGGAGAGCTGCATCAAACCAGTCTCAGGACTGAAGACCACCACAACAACAACAACAACAATTTTGTGGGTCCATTCTTTTGCTCTTCTTATGCACAGGAGTAATCTGCAATCTTTTCCAGTCGCTTGGGACTTTTCTCTGGGCTAGAGATTCACAATAAATGCAAGGTAAGCAAAGGGACCAATGCCGTAGAATACTCTTTGAAAAACCGATTGGGATTTCATTCGGACCCAATGACTTATTTGTTTTCAATTCCTTCAGTTATTACCATGTCGTCCACATGGAAGTCTTTTTGATGTTCCAACGACGGTATGTTTGTACGATTCTCCTGTGTGAAAGATTTCTTCAACGTGAAATTTAAAACTCTGGCTTTCGTTTTGCTATCTTCAGCTGCCACACCAGCCACAGCAGTTTCATGATAGATGTTACCACAGACTGACATATTTCCCACAAAGTTGCTGGTATTGTTAGCGATAATATTGCACATATCTGCTGTCAAACATGGTGAGCTGTGGTCAATACTATGTTTCGACTTCTCTCTAAACCTTGCTGTACAAGAAGCTACGGAAGAGAAATCCGAGCCTCATGAGATTAGCTGAGCAGTCTAAGGCGCTGCAGTCATGGACTGTGCAGCTGGTCCCGGCGGAGGTTCGAGTCCTCCCTCAGGCTTGGGTGTGTGTGTTTATCCTTAAGATAATTTAGGTTGAGTAGTGTGTAAGCTTAGGGACTGATGACTGTGGCAGTTAAGTCCCATAAGTTTTCAATGCATATATGAACATTTTTGAGCAAAAGTTGAAAATATTCTCACATTTTTAAATCATATAACACAAGAACAAAACAACTGATTGCCTCACAACAGAAAATGAATTTAACTGTCCTCAAGCACAAACTGGATGTCCAGATTCCCTGAAATTTTATTTAGGACATGAAGCACGAATAGTGAGATAAAGGATGCGATTACTGCTATGTTAGCACTTCTGCACTTCGACTAAGCTGTAAGAGAAGGGGAACTGGGAGATAATAGAGGGAGTTTTGCTCTTACTTAGACCACTCTTTGAAATTACAATAGAAATAAGTGCTGAAAAAATATGACTTTGTCAGAAGTTAGTGTGTTTTTGTAACTTACTTAACAATAAAAAAGTCACAGTGCAATCAGTGTTGAAGAAAGGCAATGAAGACCGTTTTCAAGATGTAAAGAATAACATTCCATATGCTGGGTGTACCACTCTGAACCCTGATACAGAGGATTTAGAAACAGCTTCTGAAACTGCAATACAACACTTCAGAAATAAAACCAGCTAAATGGAATTGCTTCAGAGGGAGAATCAATAAATTTCAGTGATTGATCCTTTTCTTAGCGACTCATATGCGCCTAGTATAGTAACAGTAGTAATGAAAATAAAAGTGATTCTATATGGGACTAGGAAGGTCAAGAAATTAAAAAAAATTACTAGACCAGATACGGCTAGTATTCGCGAACTGAATAAATACCTCGATGAAGAGTATTTAGATCGCAAAAAGACCCACTTAAATGGTGGCATGAGAGTTGTCATTTATGTCCTTATGTTTATATATATGTGTTAAAGAGGTTTTGCATAGCAGTGACATCAGTACCGTGGAAGAGAGGTTTTTTTTGTAACAGGACAAATTCTTAATGAATGAAGAACACTGTTATCTACAAATAAAGTTTCCAAATTAATATTTTTACATGATAATATGTAAATTCTTGTGATATTCAACTTGATGCTTAGAAGACTAATTAATATTGAAAGAATGATAGTTTAAAGTACAAAAAATATGCTTTACAATACGATCTCACTCAGGGTTCATGACTATTTTTTCTGAGTATAATTGTTAAGTAACAAATTCACAAGTGTTTCTTTTGTTAATAACATAGGCGTTATTGGTTGTGACATATGGTATGTAGCGTGTACCTAATAGCAGAAGTATTTTTTATTGATTATATCTAACATTTTATAAAAATTAAAAAGATGGTTATTTATAAAAGGTATTTTATACATCAAAATAAACACATTTTGCATATTTTGTAATAAATATTTCCTCAGTGAACTAACAAATAAATGAATAAATAATTAAACACATCCATCTAAAAATTATAATACTATGAGTACACTGTATGTAAAGCAGTTGAATGCCCCATTTTATCTATTTGTATAAATAACTGTTTTTTTCCCTTCTATTGTCTAATCACCCAAAATGTGGATAATAACACAGTCATTGACAATATTGATCAGTATAAAAAAACAACCATAACAAGTAAAAGAATATGAGCAGTAGCAGTGGCAAAGTAAACTAACGATCTGTCTTTCTGGAATTCGAGATGGAATGAACTAAAAGAAGGACCTAGTTTGTGACAGAGCTGTGAACTGAACTGAGCACTCCCAGTCATGAACTATTGTGCACAAGACTGCAAACTAAGGACACAGATGAAAATATATAAAGCCTCCTACCCTCTTACACTAAGATACAAGATAACTAAACTCCTGAACAAGATACTTAAATAGATACATTTTTAGTAATAACTCTTTGGCCTGTAAAAGTAGGTTTAAGGTTCTGATCAAGGAAATTAAGTAGAAAATAGTTATTCACTCTTCCCACTTCGTTTAATTTGATATTAAAAATTTTCCATCAACGCTCCCATTAAAAAAAACGACTGGACTAACAAAAAACATTTCCTTAAATACATTCAAATTTTCAAATACGAACCAATACGATTCATGGAACTATTGTAGATGATATTTCACTTTCAACTACTAGTTTTATATACAACTTAATAGTTAGCCATAGGTTCTAGTATAGGCACTATAGTTGCTATTTTTATAATGACTTGGAGGATGATCTTATGACCACAAAATGAGAAAAATTGTCTGTTGTAAATGGCGTGTAGGCAAAACGCGTTTACTTATTGTTGGTACTAAAGAAGAAATAGAGACACAGAGTTTAACGACTGCCAATGGAAAATTGAGTAGACTGTTGAGCATGAAACTGATGGCAGGTTAGAATTTCTCGATTTTAACATTAAAAAGCTATGTAGTAAGTATGCATTTAGGGCTTATAGGAAGCTGTCAGGAACTTAAGCTGTAATTTCTAATGAATTGTATCATCCAAGGGCTTATAAAAAGGCTGTTTTTCAGAATTTGTTCACAGCAGGGAACGTCTCGCGCCAGTAAAACGCCTAACTGCACTGACGTTTCAGAGTGGAAATTGACATCATTTGCAAACTAATGATGTGCTTATCAAGGAATCTTGAAAGATCTTTGCATGAATAAATGAAGAAACTTAATATGTAATTAAAAAACGAGTCATATAAACTTTGTGACTTCTGAGACCAAGCACTGTATAAATTATAGATTATATGTGGGAAGTAGCCCCACATGTGTGATATGGCAGCTGTTAAACAAAAGAATTAGTTATTCAAAATGCCTACATCTATGAATACGCTAATCCTGGAAGAGTGGCATGTCTGTAGATTATATTTATTATATTTTCATGCTAGTGATTGGCTGATTATTTTGCTACAGCAGACAGCATTTTCGTCTTCGAGTGCCATTTCTTTTATAAATGTGTTTTTGGCTTCTGATTTATCCCTGAGTGAGATCTATCTTCGGATTTAACGTCTGGTTTCTTCTTTCTTGTATTTAACTCTTGTCACAACGCTAATGACATACCTGCACATACAATCTCACTTGACACTATGTTGAAAGCTGTGCAGATATGTAGTATTTGTGATGTCCTGTGTGAACAATAGCTCACAGTGTCACTATAGAAAGCGACAAGCTGAGGCGACACATTAGTTCTGTGTGTGAACTTGGCTTAAAATCGGCCTAACCAGCATAATGACATCACAAGCTACGACAGTGGCAGCTTGACAAGTCCAACCCTTAGGGGTCGAGTACGTTCCACATTACTTTCTGAAGGAACTGACGTAATCATGATGTAGTGGCGCTGTGGGAAGACCAGAAACGAGGGTATCGATTTGTCGAACGCTATAGTGCTGAGTTGATGTCTATGGATTGAGTGACAGGAGAATCTCACTTGCTGTGAGAACTTTATGGGTATATGTTTGTGGTTGCTCAATGTGCGAAAGAACATGATTGATATTGCGCATCATCTCACAGCATTTTAAGCAGCTCTCAGGTTCCTACCTAACCACACACTCGAAAATCATTACATATTCGGACATAAACAGCGAAATATTTGTTTCATCTTTCGTTCCCTACTCAGACAGAAATGTTAAATAATATCGATGTGCAGAACACACTTGTATTGCATTCATAACAAAGTCCGAGAATGTGTTAACAGCGCTAATAGAAAAATATATTAGAATGTTGCTGTATGCAAACCTACAATCTGTAACTCAGGAAACCATGACATTATCCATTATGCTACAGCTTTATTACTATTATTATTATTATTACATGAATTTATTGAGAAACTATTATTATTATTAAATAATTTTATTGAACAACAGGTATCACAAAGCTTTTACTCTGACTTTAATACAACATTTAAATAAGTTGTATAAATAGTAAGAACTTTTCTCTTTTCGATTTAGTCTTAATAATATCTTGTTCTTCATATTTCAGGTGTTGTTTCAGGTCATGCATAGACTCTCCTTCCTTGTTGAAGATGTAGTTTATAAAACAATACATGAATGGCATGCATGTTCTTGTCTTGGATGTGGGAGTTGCCTTGACATCCATATAAATAATTTCCTTGGTGTTCAGTTTTGTTAACAGATGTTGGTGACAAA